>NC_134536.1:167269490-167416990 GCF_050624435.1 Tenrec ecaudatus
TTATGGACTAGTGTAGGCCTTAGGAACTTGAGTTTGCCTTGGCTGGGATGTTTTCCTGATATATAATGCTTCTCGATAGAAAGCTCTTTCTTATACCTACATGAGTGTTACTGGGTTTGGTTCTCTAGTCAACCTGGCCTAACACGCTCACTTTCATCTTTTTTTTTATTTTTGGTAGAGGTCCTTAACTTTTCCTATTTATTCTGCTTAGCCTTATCTATTATTCCCAAAATATATAAATGTAATGTATTTCAGGCTCCAAGAGATATACTTCTTTCAAGGAAACATTGGTAAAACAATATCCCTACCTTGCTTTCTCTGTCTAGTGAAAAAAAAGTTTAAGCTGTGCACTCTCCACGTGTCTATCCAAAATCATTCTTTACAAGGCTCTTTGTGAATTTTAAGATTACTTGACCCAGGAAGGGATTATTTGAAAATGACATATGCTACTCTAGGCAAGGGGAATTCTATGCAATTTATGATAAAGTAATTATACTATCATACAAATGAGATGTGTAATATGACCCATCAATAAAATATATTTATATATATGCAACAAAAATTGTATGAGGGTTCTCGCTCTGATTTTTGGATTTCTCCATCTTAGAATTCTCTGAGAATTATTTCGTAGGTGTGGTACATTTCATTTTCCTTCAAGTCATTTGATTGCATTATAACTTAAGGTATATTCTCAGAGAAGATCTTACTCATTACTGTTCGTAGAGAGTAACTTATGGAATTATTTTCAGTTAAAATTCCCATACGGCATACCTTAATGAATAATATCTGAAGGTCTTTTCCATATATCTATATTTCAAATTGCTGCTCACTTTGATTAAATTGGTTAGGCCCAGAATTGTTTTATTTGTAATTTTGGCTATAATCTGTTTTTCAATTTTATTTACTTATTTTACGTGAAAATATTTCCCAGTAGGCTAAAACTTTTAGACGATACTTTCTGATTGGAGCTACAAACCCCACAGTCAGCAGTTTATATCCACCACTCAATCCCAGTGGGAAAGATGGAGAGAGACCTCTGTCCCTCTGAAGGTTTACAGTCTGGGAAAAAGAGGGAAGTCCTGCTCTGTTCTACAAGATCACTATGAGTCTGAATCAACTTGTGGGCTGTGAGTTTGTAGGAGGGATTTATTTATTTATTTATTTTTATTTATTAATCTGCTTTGGTTATTTTAACCACAATTCATCCTGTTCCAGCTTTATCCTATTTCTTTTTTTCTATTCCAACAAGTAATTGCAGATCAGATCATTATGAACCATAAAATTTTCATTAGCTAATTTAGCTTATTGCACTGTGAAGCACAGGGTCAGCAGTTCAAACTCACCAACCCTTCATGAAAGAAAAATGAGGCTTTCTGCTCCCATGGAGAGTTACGACCTATACCATGTTCAACCTTCATTCTGGTTTCAGTAATTCCTCTCAGTTACCTTGGCCTTGGTCACTCCCTGCGATGGATGAATCCCTCAGGACCAGCGGTGGGAGTGGCGACACCGGGAGGCAAGGGGGTGTAGAAAGAGAGAACCGGTCTTGGCGATGTATGGGGAACCTCCTCTCTGGGAGATGGGCAAAGGGAAGGTGGGTGAGGGGAGACGCCGGGCAGTGTAAAGTAAGATAAAATAATTATTTATAAACTATTAAGGGTTCAGGGGAAAGGGGGGCGTGACCAAGCCCGCCTGCTCACGTGACCGCGCCCACTCGCGCACATGACCATGCCCACCTGCGCATGTGACCCGCCAACCAGCACACGTCACCACACCTACCAGCACGCGTGGCCACGCCCACTTGTGCACGTGACCAAACCCACCCGCGCACGTGACCGCCCAAGCACGTGACCAAACTCACCCACGCACGTGACCAATGGACCACTCCACGTGACCAGGCTCACCCGCGCACGTGACCACGCCCACCTGCGCACGTGACCCTCTAACCAGCGCACGTGACCACGCCAGACTGCGCACGTGACTGCGGGCACTTGCGCACGTGCCCACGCCACCCGTGCACGTGACAACGCTGGCCGCGCATGTGACCACGCCCGCCAGCTCACGTGACCCGCCAACCAGCGCACGTGACCACGGCCACCTGCGTGCGGGACCACGGGCGCCTGCGCACGTGACTACCCCAAACTGTGCACGTGACCACGGCCACCTGCGCGCGGGACCACGGGCGCCTGCGCACGTGACTACCCCAAACTGTGCACGTGACTACGGGCACTTGCGCACGTGACCAAGCCAACATCCGCACGTGACCACACCCACCTGCGCACGTGACCACACCCACCTGCGCACGTGACCACACCTACCGGTGCGCGTGACCATGCCTACCTACGCACGCGACCATGCCAACCTCCGCCCCTGACCACGCCCGCCTGCGCACGTGACCAAGCCAACCAGTGCACGTTACCACACCAATGTATTCACATTAATTTCATTATCAGTATGTTCATGCCACTCTATAAAATAATTCTAAAGATTAGTTAGCAATATTATTATTCATATTTTTCTGAACATTACATGGGAAATCAACATAGCAAAGCCTAGAAACTTATAACTTCATAGCTTTTTTTAAAAAACTTACTCTGTCTTCTTTAGATGTCTACATCTTATTAGTATCTTACTTCCCAGTACGAATACAAATGCACATAATCTCATGTCAACTTGAAGATTTAACAAAGTACAGGGTGCAGTGTAGCCTTCCAATTATGCCTAATGGTATCTCCTTGTGTGCGTGGCCTCCTGCTACGGCGAGTTCTGGGAATCTCCTCCTCTCTCTCTCTGGCTTCGGCTTCCTGTTGCCTGACCCTGGTGGCTGCAAGACCTCTGGAGATGTGCACACGGCCATTCGATGCACAAGACTTTGGACCCACCCACCTGCGACATTCCTGCCGTCAGCAACAGTGCATGTGGCTTCATGAGTCTGGAGAAGAACTTATGGGCTAGTATCAGATTTATGGACTTCAGTTGGACTGGGCTGGGATGTTTTCCTGATTCACAATTACTTCTTGATAGAAAGCTTTTTCTTACACCTATATGAATGTCACTGGATTTGTTTCTCTAGTCAACCTGGCCTTACACAATATGGTACCTAGGGAGTGGAATACTAGAGAAACAAATCATGAAGGCGGAGAGAGGATGTTTGCCTGACCTCTGCTTTCTGATAGTCTTTTCTCTTTGACTAGTTGGAGGTCAAATATAGTCCTGTATTTTACTTGTTCTCTTCTGGGAAGGACATGGGAAGTGAAGGTTCTGATGCCCAGAAGTGGTATTTGGTTATTTCTGTCTGAAATTTTGTAATAATGAATGTGACAGGTGTAAATTTTGAGTTCAGGGTGCAAAAATACCCTTCGAACTTCTCTGAGGCCATGCTGGTTAGTCAAACTGGGTGATCAGAGGCCTGGTCCTAGCTTGGTGCCACCAGAGGCCTAAGGCCATAATGCATGTGAATGGGATAGTTGAGATCAGAAAGGATTCAATTGGAATGTTTTTAGTATCTGACGGTATTAGGATTACATCGGTCTTTTCTATCTATTTTTATTGCTATAACGCATACTAGCAATGATTCGTGGAAAATATGAATAGAGCATCTGGCCACTGACACCTTGGACCTCGTTCACAGGGAGTAGAGTTGCAAACACGAGCAGATTGCCTGGTCTCAAGTTTAAAGAGCTGTGGGAAGCTGAGTCTATGACATGACTTAGCACCGGGGGGCGAAGGTGGGTGAGTATTTGTGACAGGGACTCTTGGTCAAAAGTCAAGACAGCCCATGGGCACGTGAGTGAGGCCAAGTGAGGTGGCCCACAATGAGTTGACCAAATGAAGGAAAGATTTTTGAGCTTGTGAATTGGTGGGCATCTTCCTGCTGACTTGATGGATGGCCTGTCCTGGTTTGACTTTAACGATGGATGCAGACACGCAGGTGCCAACTAGAATGAGATTCTTCACATCAACGAAAATGCTTGTATCCTCGGAGTCCTGGGTTGATAGAAGGGGCAGTGGAGACATTGGACACGCGGAATGTGGAAGACAAAGGCATGAAGAAGGTGGCTTAGCGACATGGATGGCTGGAGGAAATGTTGATAGGATTATAGCATGATGATGGAGGTGTTCCCCTAATTGCAATGTTAGGCACAGGATATTTTTGTTTTGTTTACTTATAGAATTTAAATGGTCTACTTATAGTATTTAAATTGTTTTGTTTACTTATAGTACTTAAATGAGGCTGGCACATTTTGAGTAGTGTGCATTTTAGTTTGATACTGTCAGATACAAGTATGATTTTGTGATTGTTTTGTTTTAAAATTATCTATGGTCAAAGAGTTGTGGAAAGGCGTTAAGTTCATAAGGGGTGGTCTGTGCTAGTTACATAAGTTCGTGTCAACTTGAAGATTTATAAAAGGACAGGAGTGGAGTCTAGCTTGTCAATCGGGTCACAGCATGGTGGTACCTCCTTGTGGGCATGGCCTTCTCATCAGGAAGGCCCTGGGAGCCTCTTCCTATCTCTCTGCCTTCATTCCTGCTGCCTGACCCCGATGGCTGCAAGAGCTCCGGTGATGTGTACACAGCCATCAGATCCACACGATTTTGTACCCACTGGCCTGTGATATTCCTGCATTCGCCATTGTTTCATGTGGCTTTGTGAGCCTAAAGAGGAACTTATGGACTAGTGTAGGCCTTAGGAACTTGAGTTTGCCTTGGCTGGGATGTTTTCCTGATATATAATGCTTCTCGATAGAAAGCTCTTTCTTATACCTACATGAGTGTTACTGGGTTTGGTTCTCTAGTCAACCTGGCCTAACACGCTCACTTTCATCTTTTTTTTTATTTTTGGTAGAGGTCCTTAACTTTTCCTATTTATTCTGCTTAGCCTTATCTATTATTCCCAAAATATATAAATGTAATGTATTTCAGGCTCCAAGAGATATACTTCTTTCCAGGAAACATTGGTAAAACAATATCCCTACCTTGCTTTCTCTGTCTAGTGAAAAAAAAGTTTAAGCTGTGCACTCTCCACGTGTCTATCCAAAATCATTCTTTACAAGGCTCTTTGTGAATTTTAAGATTACTTGACCCAGGAAGGGATTATTTGAAAATGACATATGCTACTCTAGGCAAGGGGAATTCTATGCAATTTATGATAAAGTAATTATACTATCATACAAATGAGATGTGTAATATGACCCATCAATAAAATATATTTATATATATGCAACAAAAATTGTATGAGGGTTCTCGCTCTGATTTTTGGATTTCTCCATCTTAGAATTCTCTGAGAATTATTTCGTAGGTGTGGTACATTTCATTTTCCTTCAAGTCATTTGATTGCATTATAACTTAAGGTATATTCTCAGAGAAGATCTTACTCATTACTGTTCGTAGAGAGTAACTTATGGAATTATTTTCAGTTAAAATTCCCATACGGCATACCTTAATGAATAATATCTGAAGGTCTTTTCCATATATCTATATTTCAAATTGCTGCTCACTTTGATTAAATTGGTTAGGCCCAGAATTGTTTTATTTGTAATTTTGGCTATAATCTGTTTTTCAATTTTATTTACTTATTTTACGTGAAAATATTTCCCAGTAGGCTAAAACTTTTAGACGATACTTTCTGATTGGAGCTACAAACCCCACAGTCAGCAGTTTATATCCACCACTCAATCCCAGTGGGAAAGATGGAGAGAGACCTCTGTCCCTCTGAAGGTTTACAGTCTGGGAAAAAGAGGGAAGTCCTGCTCTGTTCTACAAGATCACTATGAGTCTGAATCAACTTGTGGGCTGTGAGTTTGTAGGAGGGATTTATTTATTTATTTATTTTTATTTATTAATCTGCTTTGGTTATTTTAACCACAATTCATCCTGTTCCAGCTTTATCCTATTTCTTTTTTTCTATTCCAACAAGTAATTGCAGATCAGATCATTATGAACCATAAAATTTTCATTAGCTAATTTAGCTTATTGCACTGTGAAGCACAGGGTCAGCAGTTCAAACTCACCAACCCTTCATGAAAGAAAAATGAGGCTTTCTGCTCCCATGGAGAGTTACGACCTATACCATGTTCAACCTTCATTCTGGTTTCAGTAATTCCTCTCAGTTACCTTGGCCTTGGTCACTCCCTGCGATGGATGAATCCCTCAGGACCAGCGGTGGGAGTGGCGACACCGGGAGGCAAGGGGGTGTAGAAAGAGAGAACCGGTCTTGGCGATGTATGGGGAACCTCCTCTCTGGGAGATGGGCAAAGGGAAGGTGGGTGAGGGGAGACGCCGGGCAGTGTAAAGTAAGATAAAATAATTATTTATAAACTATTAAGGGTTCAGGGGAAAGGGGGGCGTGACCAAGCCCGCCTGCTCACGTGACCGCGCCCACTCGCGCACATGACCATGCCCACCTGCGCATGTGACCCGCCAACCAGCACACGTCACCACACCTACCAGCACGCGTGGCCACGCCCACTTGTGCACGTGACCAAACCCACCCGCGCACGTGACCGCCCAAGCACGTGACCAAACTCACCCACGCACGTGACCAATGGACCACTCCACGTGACCAGGCTCACCCGCGCACGTGACCACGCCCACCTGCGCACGTGACCCTCTAACCAGCGCACGTGACCACGCCAGACTGCGCACGTGACTGCGGGCACTTGCGCACGTGCCCACGCCACCCGTGCACGTGACAACGCTGGCCGCGCATGTGACCACGCCCGCCAGCTCACGTGACCCGCCAACCAGCGCACGTGACCACGGCCACCTGCGCGCGGGACCACGGGCGCCTGCGCACGTGACTACCCCAAACTGTGCACGTGACTACTACGGGCACTTGCGCACGTGACCAAGCCAACATCCGCACGTGACCACACCCACCTGCTCACGTGACCACACCCACCTGCGCACGTGACCACACCTACCGGTGCGCGTGACCATGCCTACCTACGCACGCGACCATGCCAACCTCCGCCCCTGACCACGCCCGCCTGCGCACGTGACCAAGCCAACCAGTGCACGTGACCACACCAATGTATTCACATTAATTTCATTATCAGTATGTTCATGCCACTCTATAAAATAATTCTAAAGATTAGTTAGCAATATTATTATTCATATTTTTCTGAACATTACATGGGAAATCAACATAGCAAAGCCTAGAAACTTATAACTTCATAGCTTTTTTTAAAAAAACTTACTCTGTCTTCTTTAGATGTCTACATCTTATTAGTATCTTACTTCCCAGTACGAATACAAATGCACATAATCTCATGTCAACTTGAAGATTTATCAAAGTACAGGGTGCAGTGTAGCCTTCCAATTATGCCTAATGGTATCTCCTTGTGTGCGTGGCCTCCTGCTACGGCGAGTTCTGGGAATCTCCTCCTCTCTCTCTCTGGCTTCGGCTTCCTGTTGCCTGACCCTGGTGGCTGCAAGACCTCTGGAGATGTGCACACGGCCATTCGATGCACAAGACTTTGCACCCACCCACCTGCGACATTCCTGCCGTCAGCAACAGTGCATGTGGCTTCATGAGTCTGGAGAAGAACTTATGGGCTAGTATCAGATTTATGGACTTCAGTTGGACTGGGCTGGGATGTTTTCCTGATTCACAATTACTTCTTGATAGAAAGCTTTTTCTTACACCTATATGAATGTCACTGGATTTGTTTCTCTAGTCAACCTGGCCTTACACAATATGGTACCTAGGGAGTGGAATACTAGAGAAACAAATCATGAAGGCGGAGAGAGGATGTTTGCCTGACCTCTGCTTTCTGATAGTCTTTTCTCTTTGACTAGTTGGAGGTCAAATATAGTCCTGTATTTTACTTGTTCTCTTCTGGGAAGGACATGGGAAGTGAAGGTTCTGATGCCCAGAAGTGGTATTTGGTTATTTCTGTCTGAAATTTTGTAATAATGAATGTGACAGGTGTAAATTTTGAGTTCAGGGTGCAAAAATACCCTTCGAACTTCTCTGAGGCCATGCTGGTTAGTCAAACTGGGTGACCAGAGGCCTGGTCCTAGCTTGGTGCCACCAGAGGCCTAAGACCATAATGCATGTGAATGGGATAGTTGAGATCAGAAAGGATTCAATTGGAATGTTTTTAGTATCTGACGGTATTAGGATTACATCGGTCTTTTCTATCTATTTTTATTGCTATAACGCATACTAGCAATGATTCGTGGAAAATATGAATAGAGCATCTGGCCACTGACACCTTGGACCTCGTTCACAGGGAGTAGAGTTGCAAACACGAGCAGATTGCCTGGTCTCAAGTTTAAAGAGCTGTGGGAAGCTGAGCCTATGACATGACTTAGCACCGGGGGGCGAAGGTGGGTGAGTATTTGTGACAGGGACTCTTGGTCAAAAGTCAAGACAGCCCATGGGCACGTGAGTGAGGCCAAGTGAGGTGGCCCACAATGAGTTGACCAAATGAAGGAAAGATTTTTGAGCTTGTGAATTGGTGGGCATCTTCCTGCTGACTTGATGGATGGCCTGTCCTGGTTTGACTTTAACGATGGATGCAGACACGCAGGTGCCAACTAGAATGAGATTCTTCACATCAACGAAAATGCTTGTATCCTCGGAGTACTGGGTTGATAGAAGGGGCAGTGGAGACATTGGACACGCGGAATGTGGAAGACAAAGGCATGAAGAAGGTGGCTTAGCGACATGGATGGCTGGAGGAAATGTTGATAGGATTATAGCATGATGATGGAGGTGTTCCCCTAATTGCAATGTTAGGCACAGGATATTTTTGTTTTGTTTACTTATAGAATTTAAATGGTCTACTTATAGTATTTAAATTGTTTTGTTTACTTATAGTACTTAAATGAGGCTGGCACATTTTGAGTAGTGTGCATTTTAGTTTGATACTGTCAGATACAAGTATGATTTTGTGATTGTTTTGTTTTAAAATTATCTATGGTCAAAGAGTTGTGGAAAGGCGTTAAGTTCATAAGGGGTGGTCTGTGCTAGTTACATAAGTTCGTGTCAACTTGAAGATTTCTAAAAGGACAGGAGTGGAGTCTAGCTTGTCAATCGGGTCACAGCATGGTGGTACCTCCTTGTGGGCATGGTCTTCTCATCAGGAAGGCCCTGGGAGCCTCTTCCTATCTCTCTGCCTTCATTCCTGCTGCCTGACCCCGATGGCTGCAAGAGCTCCGGTGATGTGTACACAGCCATCAGATCCACACGATTTTGTACCCACTGGCCTGTGATATTCCTGCATTCGCCATTGTTTCATGTGGCTTTGTGAGCCTAAAGAGGAACTTATGGACTAGTGTAGGCCTTAGGAACTTGAGTTTGCCTTGGCTGGGATGTTTTCCTGATATATAATGCTTCTCGATAGAAAGCTCTTTCTTATACCTACATGAGTGTTACTGGGTTTGGTTCTCTAGTCAACCTGGCCTAACACGCTCACTTTCATCTTTTTTTTTATTTTTGGTAGAGGTCCTTAACTTTTCCTATTTATTCTGCTTAGCCTTATCTATTATTCCCAAAATATATAAATGTAATGTATTTCAGGCTCCAAGAGATATACTTCTTTCAAGGAAACATTGGTAAAACAATATCCCTACCTTGCTTTCTCTGTCTAGTGAAAAAAAAGTTTAAGCTGTGCACTCTCCACGTGTCTATCCAAAATCATTCTTTACAAGGCTCTTTGTGAATTTTAAGATTACTTGACCCAGGAAGGGATTATTTGAAAATGACATATGCTACTCTAGGCAAGGGGAATTCTATGCAATTTATGATAAAGTAATTATACTATCATACAAATGAGATGTGTAATATGACCCATCAATAAAATATATTTATATATATGCAACAAAAATTGTATGAGGGTTCTCGCTCTGATTTTTGGATTTCTCCATCTTAGAATTCTCTGAGAATTATTTCGTAGGTGTGGTACATTTCATTTTCCTTCAAGTCATTTGATTGCATTATAACTTAAGGTATATTCTCAGAGAAGATCTTACTCATTACTGTTCGTAGAGAGTAACTTATGGAATTATTTTCAGTTAAAATTCCCATACGGCATACCTTAATGAATAATATCTGAAGGTCTTTTCCATATATCTATATTTCAAATTGCTGCTCACTTTGATTAAATTGGTTAGGCCCAGAATTGTTTTATTTGTAATTTTGGCTATAATCTGTTTTTCAATTTTATTTACTTATTTTACGTGAAAATATTTCCCAGTAGGCTAAAACTTTTAGACGATACTTTCTGATTGGAGCTACAAACCCCACAGTCAGCAGTTTATATCCACCACTCAATCCCAGTGGGAAAGATGGAGAGAGACCTCTGTCCCTCTGAAGGTTTACAGTCTGGGAAAAAGAGGGAAGTCCTGCTCTGTTCTACAAGATCACTATGAGTCTGAATCAACTTGTGGGCTGTGAGTTTGTAGGAGGGATTTATTTATTTATTTATTTTTATTTATTAATCTGCTTTGGTTATTTTAACCACAATTCATCCTGTTCCAGCTTTATCCTATTTCTTTTTTTCTATTCCAACAAGTAATTGCAGATCAGATCATTATGAACCATAAAATTTTCATTAGCTAATTTAGCTTATTGCACTGTGAAGCACAGGGTCAGCAGTTCAAACTCACCAACCCTTCATGAAAGAAAAATGAGGCTTTCTGCTCCCATGGAGAGTTACGACCTATACCATGTTCAACCTTCATTCTGGTTTCAGTAATTCCTCTCAGTTACCTTGGCCTTGGTCACTCCCTGCGATGGATGAATCCCTCAGGACCAGCGGTGGGAGTGGCGACACCGGGAGGCAAGGGGGTGTAGAAAGAGAGAACCGGTCTTGGCGATGTATGGGGAACCTCCTCTCTGGGAGATGGGCAAAGGGAAGGTGGGTGAGGGGAGACGCCGGGCAGTGTAAAGTAAGATAAAATAATTATTTATAAACTATTAAGGGTTCAGGGGAAAGGGGGGCGTGACCAAGACCGCCTGCTCACGTGACCGCGCCCACTCGCGCACATGACCATGCCCACCTGCGCATGTGACCCGCCAACCAGCACACGTCACCACACCTACCAGCACGCGTGACCAAGCCCACTTGTGCACGTGACCAAACCCACCCGCGCACGTGACCGCCCAAGCACGTGACCAAACTCACCCACGCACGTGACCAATGGACCACTCCACGTGACCAGGCTCACCCGCGCACGTGACCACGCCCACCTGCGCACGTGACCCTCTAACCAGCGCACGTGACCACGCCAGACTGCGCACGTGACTGCGGGCACATGCGCACGTGCCCACGCCACCCGTGCACGTGACAACGCTGGCCGCGCATGTGACCACGCCCGCCAGCTCACGTGACCCGCCAACCAGCGCACGTGACCACGGCCACCTGCGCGCGGGACCACGGGCGCCTGCGCACGTGACTACCCCAAACTGTGCACGTGACCACGGCCACCTGCGCGCGGGACCACGGGCGCCTGCGCACGTGACTACCCCAAACTGTGCACGTGACTACGGGCACTTGCGCACGTGACCAAGCCAACATCCGCACGTGACCACACCCACCTGCGCACGTGACCACACCCACCTGCGCACGTGACCACACCTACCGGTGCGCGTGACCATGCCTACCTACGCACGCGACCATGCCAACCTCCGCCCCTGACCACGCCCGCCTGCGCACGTGACCAAGCCAACCAGTGCACGTGACCACACCAATGTATTCACATTAATTTCATTATCAGTATGTTCATGCCACTCTATAAAATAATTCTAAAGATTAGTTAGCAATATTATTATTCATATTTTTCTGAACATTACATGGGAAATCAACATAGCAAAGCCTAGAAACTTATAACTTCATAGCTTTTTTTAAAAAACTTACTCTGTCTTCTTTAGATGTCTACATCTTATTAGTATCTTACTTCCCAGTACGAATACATATGCACATAATCTCATGTCAACTTGAAGATTTAACAAAGTACAGGGTGCAGTGTAGCCTTCCAATTATGCCTAATAGTATCTCCTTGTGTGCGTGGCCTCCTGCTACGGCGAGTTCTGGGAATCTCCTCCTATCTCTCTCTGGCTTCGGCTTCCTGTTGCCTGACCCTGGTGGCTGCAAGACCTCTGGAGATGTGCACACGGCCATTCGATGCACAAGACTTTGCACCCACCCACCTGCGACATTCCTGCCGTCAGCAACAGTGCATGTGGCTTCATGAGTCTGGAGAAGAACTTATGGGCTAGTATCAGATTTATGGACTTCAGTTGGACTGGGCTGGGATGTTTTCCTGATTCACAATTACTTCTTGATAGAAAGCTTTTTCTTACACCTATATGAATGTCACTGGATTTGTTTCTCTAGTCAACCTGGCCTTACACAATATGGTACCTAGGGAGTGGAATACTAGAGAAACAAATCATGAAGGCGGAGAGAGGATGTTTGCCTGACCTCTGCTTTCTGATAGTCTTTTCTCTTTGACTAGTTGGAGGTCAAATATAGTCCTGTATTTTACTTGTTCTCTTCTGGGAAGGACATGGGAAGTGAAGGTTCTGATGCCCAGAAGTGGTATTTGGTTATTTCTGTCTGAAATTTTGTAATAATGAATGTGACAGGTGTAAATTTTGAGTTCAGGGTGCAAAAATACCCTTCGAACTTCTCTGAGGCCATGCTGGTTAGTCAAACTGGGTGACCAGAGGCCTGGTCCTAGCTTGGTGCCACCAGAGGCCTAAGACCATAATGCATGTGAATGGGATAGTTGAGATCAGAAAGGATTCAATTGGAATGTTTTTAGTATCTGACGGTATTAGGATTACATCGGTCTTTTCTATCTATTTTTATTGCTATAACGCATACTAGCAATGATTCGTGGAAAATATGAATAGAGCATCTGGCCACTGACACCTTGGACCTCGTTCACAGGGAGTAGAGTTGCAAACACGAGCAGATTGCCTGGTCTCAAGTTTAAAGAGCTGTGGGAAGCTGAGCCTATGACATGACTTAGCACCGGGGGGGGCGAAGGTGGGTGAGTATTTGTGACAGGGACTCTTGGTCAAAAGTCAAGACAGCCCATGGGCACGTGAGTGAGGCCAAGTGAGGTGGCCCACAATGAGTTGACCAAATGAAGGAAAGATTTTTGAGCTTGTGAATTGGTGGGCATCTTCCTGCTGACTTGATGGATGGCCTGTCCTGGTTTGACTTTAACGATGGATGCAGACACGCAGGTGCCAACTAGAATGAGATTCTTCACATCAACGAAAATGCTTGTATCCTCGGAGTACTGGGTTGATAGAAGGGGCAGTGGAGACATTGGACACGCGGCATGTGGAAGACAAAGGCATGAAGAAGGTGGCTTAGCGACATGGATGGCTGGAGGAAATGTTGATAGGATTATAGCATGATGATGGAGGTGTTCCCCTAATTGCAATGTTAGGCACAGGATATTTTTGTTTTGTTTACTTATAGAATTTAAATGGTCTACTTATAGTATTTAAATTGTTTTGTTTACTTATAGTACTTAAATGAGGCTGGCACATTTTGAGTAGTGTGCATTTTAGTTTGATACTGTCAGATACAAGTATGATTTTGTGATTGTTTTGTTTTAAAATTATCTATGGTCAAAGAGTTGTGGAAAGGCGTTAAGTTCATAAGGGGTGGTCTGTGCTAGTTACATAAGTTCGTGTCAACTTGAAGATTTATAAAAGGACAGGAGTGGAGTCTAGCTTGTCAATCGGGTCACAGCATGGTGGTACCTCCTTGTGGGCATGGCCTTCTCATCAGGAAGGCCCTGGGAGCCTCTTCCTATCTCTCTGCCTTCATTCCTGCTGCCTGACCCCGATGGCTGCAAGAGCTCCGGTGATGTGTACACAGCCATCAGATCCACACGATTTTGTACCCACTGGCCTGTGATATTCCTGCATTCGCCATTGTTTCATGTGGCTTTGTGAGCCTAAAGAGGAACTTATGGACTAGTGTAGGCCTTAGGAACTTGAGTTTGCCTTGGCTGGGATGTTTTCCTGATATATAATGCTTCTCGATAGAAAGCTCTTTCTTATACCTACATGAGTGTTACTGGGTTTGGTTCTCTAGTCAACCTGGCCTAACACGCTCACTTTCATCTTTTTTTTAATTTTTGGTAGAGGTCCTTAACTTTTCCTATTTATTCTGCTTAGCCTTATCTATTATTCCCAAAATATATAAATGTAATGTATTTCAGGCTCCAAGAGATATACTTCTTTCCAGGAAACATTGGTAAAACAATATCCCTACCTTGCTTTCTCTGTCTAGTGAAAAAAAAGTTTAAGCTGTGCACTCTCCACGTGTCTATCCAAAATCATTCTTTACAAGGCTCTTTGTGAATTTTAAGATTACTTGACCCAGGAAGGGATTATTTGAAAATGACATATGCTACTCTAGGCAAGGGGAATTCTATGCAATTTATGATAAAGTAATTATACTATCATACAAATGAGATGTGTAATATGACCCATCAATAAAATATATTTATATATATGCAACAAAAATTGTATGAGGGTTCTCGCTCTGATTTTTGGATTTCTCCATCTTAGAATTCTCTGAGAATTATTTCGTAGGTGTGGTACATTTCATTTTCCTTCAAGTCATTTGATTGCATTATAACTTAAGGTATATTCTCAGAGAAGATCTTACTCATTACTGTTCGTAGAGAGTAACTTATGGAATTATTTTCAGTTAAAATTCCCATACGGCATACCTTAATGAATAATATCTGAAGGTCTTTTCCATATATCTATATTTCAAATTGCTGCTCACTTTGATTAAATTGGTTAGGCCCAGAATTGTTTTATTTGTAATTTTGGCTATAATCTGTTTTTCAATTTTATTTACTTATTTTACGTGAAAATATTTCCCAGTAGGCTAAAACTTTTAGACGATACTTTCTGATTGGAGCTACAAACCCCACAGTCAGCAGTTTATATCCACCACTCAATCCCAGTGGGAAAGATGGAGAGAGACCTCTGTCCCTCTGAAGGTTTACAGTCTGGGAAAAAGAGGGAAGTCCTGCTCTGTTCTACAAGATCACTATGAGTCTGAATCAACTTGTGGGCTGTGAGTTTGTAGGAGGGATTTATTTATTTATTTATTTTTATTTATTAATCTGCTTTGGTTATTTTAACCACAATTCATCCTGTTCCAGCTTTATCCTATTTCTTTTTTTCTATTCCAACAAGTAATTGCAGATCAGATCATTATGAACCATAAAATTTTCATTAGCTAATTTAGCTTATTGCACTGTGAAGCACAGGGTCAGCAGTTCAAACTCACCAACCCTTCATGAAAGAAAAATGAGGCTTTCTGCTCCCATGGAGAGTTACGACCTATACCATGTTCAACCTTCATTCTGGTTTCAGTAATTCCTCTCAGTTACCTTGGCCTTGGTCACTCCCTGCGATGGATGAATCCCTCAGGACCAGCGGTGGGAGTGGCGACACCGGGAGGCAAGGGGGTGTAGAAAGAGAGAACCGGTCTTGGCGATGTATGGGAAACCTCCTCTCTGGGAGATGGGCAAAGGGAAGGTGGGTGAGGGGAGACGCCGGGCAGTGTAAAGTAAGATAAAATAATTATTTATAAACTATTAAGGGTTCAGGGGAAAGGGGGGCGTGACCAAGCCCGCCTGCTCACGTGACCGCGCCCACTCGCGCACATGACCATGCCCACCTGCGCATGTGACCCGCCAACCAGCACACGTCACCACACCTACCAGCACGAGTGACCAAGCCCACTTGTGCACGTGACCAAACCCACCCGCGCACGTGACCGCCCAAGCACGTGACCAAACTCACCCACGCACGTGACCAATGGACCACTCCACGTGACCAGGCTCACCCGCGCACGTGACCACGCCCACCTGCGCACGTGACCCTCTAACCAGCGCACGTGACCACGCCAGACTGCGCACGTGACTGCGGGCACTTGCGCACGTGCCCACGCCACCCGTGCACGTGACAACGCTGGCCGCGCATGTGACCACGCACGCCAGCTCACGTGACCCGCCAACCAGCGCACGTGACCACGGCCACCTGCGCGCGGGACCACGGGCGCCTGCGCACGTGACTACCCCAAACTGTGCACGTGACTACTACGGGCACTTGCGCACGTGACCAAGCCAACATCCGCACGTGACCACACCCACCTGCTCACGTGACCACACCCACCTGCGCACGTGACCACACCTACCGGTGCGCGTGACCATGCCTACCTACGCACACGACCATGCCAACCTCCGCCCCTGACCACGCCCGCCTGCGCACGTGACCAAGCCAACCAGTGCACGTGACCACACCAATGTATTCACATTAATTTCATTATCAGTATGTTCATGCCACTCTATAAAATAATTCTAAAGATTAGTTAGCAATATTATTATTCATATTTTTCTGAACATTACATGGGAAATCAACATAGCAAAGCCTAGAAACTTATAACTTCATAGCTTTTTTTAAAAAAACTTACTCTGTCTTCTTTAGATGTCTACATCTTATTAGTATCTTACTTCCCAGTACGAATACAAATGCACATAATCTCATGTCAACTTGAAGATTTATCAAAGTACAGGGTGCAGTGTAGCCTTCCAATTATGCCTAATGGTATCTCCTTGTGTGCGTGGCCTCCTGCTACGGCGAGTTCTGGGAATCTCCTCCTCTCTCTCTCTGGCTTCGGCTTCCTGTTGCCTGACCCTGGTGGCTGCAAGACCTCTGGAGATGTGCACACGGCCATTCGATGCACAAGACTTTGCACCCACCCACCTGCGACATTCCTGCCGTCAGCAACAGTGCATGTGGCTTCATGAGTCTGGAGAAGAACTTATGGGCTAGTATCAGATTTATGGACTTCAGTTGGACTGGGCTGGGATGTTTTCCTGATTCACAATTACTTCTTGATAGAAAGCTTTTTCTTACACCTATATGAATGTCACTGGATTTGTTTCTCTAGTCAACCTGGCCTTACACAATATGGTACCTAGGGAGTGGAATACTAGAGAAACAAATCATGAAGGCGGAGAGAGGATGTTTGCCTGACCTCTGCTTTCTGATAGTCTTTTCTCTTTGACTAGTTGGAGGTCAAATATAGTCCTGTATTTTACTTGTTCTCTTCTGGGAAGGACATGGGAAGTGAAGGTTCTGATGCCCAGAAGTGGTATTTGGTTATTTCTGTCTGAAATTTTGTAATAATGAATGTGACAGGTGTAAATTTTGAGTTCAGGGTGCAAAAATACCCTTCGAACTTCTCTGAGGCCATGCTGGTTAGTCAAACTGGGTGACCAGAGGCCTGGTCCTAGCTTGGTGCCACCAGAGGCCTAAGACCATAATGCATGTGAATGGGATAGTTGAGATCAGAAAGGATTCAATTGGAATGTTTTTAGTATCTGACGGTATTAGGATTACATCGGTCTTTTCTATCTATTTTTATTGCTATAACGCATACTAGCAATGATTCGTGGAAAATATGAATAGAGCATCTGGCCACTGACACCTTGGACCTCGTTCACAGGGAGTAGAGTTGCAAACACGAGCAGATTGCCTGGTCTCAAGTTTAAAGAGCTGTGGGAAGCTGAGCCTATGACATGACTTAGCACCGGGGGGGGCGAAGGTGGGTGAGTATTTGTGACAGGGACTCTTGGTCAAAAGTCAAGACAGCCCATGGGCACGTGAGTGAGGCCAAGTGAGGTGGCCCACAATGAGTTGACCAAATGAAGGAAAGATTTTTGAGCTTGTGAATTGGTGGGCATCTTCCTGCTGACTTGATGGATGGCCTGTCCTGGTTTGACTTTAACGATGGATGCAGACACGCAGGTGCCAACTAGAATGAGATTCTTCACATCAACGAAAATGCTTGTATCCTCGGAGTACTGGGTTGATAGAAGGGGCAGTGGAGACATTGGACACGCGGAATGTGGAAGACAAAGGCATGAAGAAGGTGGCTTAGCGACATGGATGGCTGGAGGAAATGTTGATAGGATTATAGCATGATGATGGAGGTGTTCCCCTAATTGCAATGTTAGGCACAGGATATTTTTGTTTTGTTTACTTATAGAATTTAAATGGTCTACTTATAGTATTTAAATTGTTTTGTTTACTTATAGTACTTAAATGAGGCTGGCACATTTTGAGTAGTGTGCATTTTAGTTTGATACTGTCAGATACAAGTATGATTTTGTGATTGTTTTGTTTTAAAATTATCTATGGTCAAAGAGTTGTGGAAAGGCGTTAAGTTCATAAGGGGTGGTCTGTGCTAGTTACATAAGTTCGTGTCAACTTGAAGATTTATAAAAGGACAGGAGTGGAGTCTAGCTTGTCAATCGGGTCACAGCATGGTGGTACCTCCTTGTGGGCATGGCCTTCTCATCAGGAAGGCCCTGGGAGCCTCTTCCTATCTCTCTGCCTTCATTCCTGCTGCCTGACCCCGATGGCTGCAAGAGCTCCGGTGATGTGTACACAGCCATCAGATCCACACGATTTTGTACCCACTGGCCTGTGATATTCCTGCATTCGCCATTGTTTCATGTGGCTTTGTGAGCCTAAAGAGGAACTTATGGACTAGTGTAGGCCTTAGGAACTTGAGTTTGCCTTGGCTGGGATGTTTTCCTGATATATAATGCTTCTCGATAGAAAGCTCTTTCTTATACCTACATGAGTGTTACTGGGTTTGGTTCTCTAGTCAACCTGGCCTAACACGCTCACTTTCATCTTTTTTTTTATTTTTGGTAGAGGTCCTTAACTTTTCCTATTTATTCTGCTTAGCCTTATCTATTATTCCCAAAATATATAAATGTAATGTATTTCAGGCTCCAAGAGATATACTTCTTTCAAGGAAACATTGGTAAAACAATATCCCTACCTTGCTTTCTCTGTCTAGTGAAAAAAAAGTTTAAGCTGTGCACTCTCCACGTGTCTATCCAAAATCATTCTTTACAAGGCTCTTTGTGAATTTTAAGATTACTTGACCCAGGAAGGGATTATTTGAAAATGACATATGCTACTCTAGGCAAGGGGAATTCTATGCAATTTATGATAAAGTAATTATACTATCATACAAATGAGATGTGTAATATGACCCATCAATAAAATATATTTATATATATGCAACAAAAATTGTATGAGGGTTCTCGCTCTGATTTTTGGATTTCTCCATCTTAGAATTCTCTGAGAATTATTTCGTAGGTGTGGTACATTTCATTTTCCTTCAAGTCATTTGATTGCATTATAACTTAAGGTATATTCTCAGAGAAGATCTTACTCATTACTGTTCGTAGAGAGTAACTTATGGAATTATTTTCAGTTAAAATTCCCATACGGCATACCTTAATGAATAATATCTGAAGGTCTTTTCCATATATCTATATTTCAAATTGCTGCTCACTTTGATTAAATTGGTTAGGCCCAGAATTGTTTTATTTGTAATTTTGGCTATAATCTGTTTTTCAATTTTATTTACTTATTTTACGTGAAAATATTTCCCAGTAGGCTAAAACTTTTAGACGATACTTTCTGATTGGAGCTACAAACCCCACAGTCAGCAGTTTATATCCACCACTCAATCCCAGTGGGAAAGATGGAGAGAGACCTCTGTCCCTCTGAAGGTTTACAGTCTGGGAAAAAGAGGGAAGTCCTGCTCTGTTCTACAAGATCACTATGAGTCTGAATCAACTTGTGGGCTGTGAGTTTGTAGGAGGGATTTATTTATTTATTTATTTTTATTTATTAATCTGCTTTGGTTATTTTAACCACAATTCATCCTGTTCCAGCTTTATCCTATTTCTTTTTTTCTATTCCAACAAGTAATTGCAGATCAGATCATTATGAACCATAAAATTTTCATTAGCTAATTTAGCTTATTGCACTGTGAAGCACAGGGTCAGCAGTTCAAACTCACCAACCCTTCATGAAAGAAAAATGAGGCTTTCTGCTCCCATGGAGAGTTACGACCTATACCATGTTCAACCTTCATTCTGGTTTCAGTAATTCCTCTCAGTTACCTTGGCCTTGGTCACTCCCTGCGATGGATGAATCCCTCAGGACCAGCGGTGGGAGTGGCGACACCGGGAGGCAAGGGGGTGTAGAAAGAGAGAACCGGTCTTGGCGATGTATGGGGAACCTCCTCTCTGGGAGATGGGCAAAGGGAAGGTGGGTGAGGGGAGACGCCGGGCAGTGTAAAGTAAGATAAAATAATTATTTATAAACTATTAAGGGTTCAGGGGAAAGGGGGGCGTGACCAAGCCCGCCTGCTCACGTGACCGCGCCCACTCGCGCACATGACCATGCCCACCTGCGCATGTGACCCGCCAACCAGCACACGTCACCACACCTACCAGCACGCGTGACCAAGCCCACTTGTGCACGTGACCAAACCCACCCGCGCACGTGACCGCCCAAGCACGTGACCAAACTCACCCACGCACGTGACCAATGGACCACTCCACGTGACCAGGCTCACCCGCGCACGTGACCACGCCCACCTGCGCACGTGACCCTCTAACCAGCGCACGTGACCACGCCAGACTGCGCACGTGACTGCGGGCACTTGCGCACGTGCCCACGCCACCCGTGCACGTGACAACGCTGGCCGCGCATGTGACCACGCCCGCCAGCTCACGTGACCCGCCAACCAGCGCACGTGACCACGGCCACCTGCGCGCGGGACCACGGGCGCCTGCGCACGTGACTACCCCAAACTGTGCACGTGACCACGGCCACCTGCGCGCGGGACCACGGGCGCCTGCGCACGTGACTACCCCAAACTGTGCACGTGACTACGGGCACTTGCGCACGTGACCAAGCCAACATCCGCACGTGACCACACCCACCTGCGCACGTGACCACACCCACCTGCGCACGTGACCACACCTACCGGTGCGCGTGACCATGCCTACCTACGCACGCGACCATGCCAACCTCCGCCCCTGACCACGCCCGCCTGCGCACGTGACCAAGCCAACCAGTGCACGTGACCACACCAATGTATTCACATTAATTTCATTATCAGTATGTTCATGCCACTCTATAAAATAATTCTAAAGATTAGTTAGCAATATTATTATTCATATTTTTCTGAACATTACATGGGAAATCAACATAGCAAAGCCTAGAAACTTATAACTTCATAGCTTTTTTTAAAAAACTTACTCTGTCTTCTTTAGATGTCTACATCTTATTAGTATCTTACTTCCCAGTACGAATACATATGCACATAATCTCATGTCAACTTGAAGATTTAACAAAGTACAGGGTGCAGTGTAGCCTTCCAATTATGCCTAATAGTATCTCCTTGTGTGCGTGGCCTCCTGCTACGGCGAGTTCTGGGAATCTCCTCCTATCTCTCTCTGGCTTCGGCTTCCTGTTGCCTGACCCTGGTGGCTGCAAGACCTCTGGAGATGTGCACACGGCCATTCGATGCACAAGACTTTGCACCCACCCACCTGCGACATTCCTGCCGTCAGCAACAGTGCATGTGGCTTCATGAGTCTGGAGAAGAACTTATGGGCTAGTATCAGATTTATGGACTTCAGTTGGACTGGGCTGGGATGTTTTCCTGATTCACAATTACTTCTTGATAGAAAGCTTTTTCTTACACCTATATGAATGTCACTGGATTTGTTTCTCTAGTCAACCTGGCCTTACACAATATGGTACCTAGGGAGTGGAATACTAGAGAAACAAATCATGAAGGCGGAGAGAGGATGTTTGCCTGACCTCTGCTTTCTGATAGTCTTTTCTCTTTGACTAGTTGGAGGTCAAATATAGTCCTGTATTTTACTTGTTCTCTTCTGGGAAGGACATGGGAAGTGAAGGTTCTGATGCCCAGAAGTGGTATTTGGTTATTTCTGTCTGAAATTTTGTAATAATGAATGTGACAGGTGTAAATTTTGAGTTCAGGGTGCAAAAATACCCTTCGAACTTCTCTGAGGCCATGCTGGTTAGTCAAACTGGGTGACCAGAGGCCTGGTCCTAGCTTGGTGCCACCAGAGGCCTAAGACCATAATGCATGTGAATGGGATAGTTGAGATCAGAAAGGATTCAATTGGAATGTTTTTAGTATCTGACGGTATTAGGATTACATCGGTCTTTTCTATCTATTTTTATTGCTATAACGCATACTAGCAATGATTCGTGGAAAATATGAATAGAGCATCTGGCCACTGACACCTTGGACCTCGTTCACAGGGAGTAGAGTTGCAAACACGAGCAGATTGCCTGGTCTCAAGTTTAAAGAGCTGTGGGAAGCTGAGCCTATGACATGACTTAGCACCGGGGGGGGCGAAGGTGGGTGAGTATTTGTGACAGGGACTCTTGGTCAAAAGTCAAGACAGCCCATGGGCACGTGAGTGAGGCCAAGTGAGGTGGCCCACAATGAGTTGACCAAATGAAGGAAAGATTTTTGAGCTTGTGAATTGGTGGGCATCTTCCTGCTGACTTGATGGATGGCCTGTCCTGGTTTGACTTTAACGATGGATGCAGACACGCAGGTGCCAACTAGAATGAGATTCTTCACATCAACGAAAATGCTTGTATCCTCGGAGTACTGGGTTGATAGAAGGGGCAGTGGAGACATTGGACACGCGGCATGTGGAAGACAAAGGCATGAAGAAGGTGGCTTAGCGACATGGATGGCTGGAGGAAATGTTGATAGGATTATAGCATGATGATGGAGGTGTTCCCCTAATTGCAATGTTAGGCACAGGATATTTTTGTTTTGTTTACTTATAGAATTTAAATGGTCTACTTATAGTATTTAAATTGTTTTGTTTACTTATAGTACTTAAATGAGGCTGGCACATTTTGAGTAGTGTGCATTTTAGTTTGATACTGTCAGATACAAGTATGATTTTGTGATTGTTTTGTTTTAAAATTATCTATGGTCAAAGAGTTGTGGAAAGGCGTTAAGTTCATAAGGGGTGGTCTGTGCTAGTTACATAAGTTCGTGTCAACTTGAAGATTTATAAAAGGACAGGAGTGGAGTCTAGCTTGTCAATCGGGTCACAGCATGGTGGTACCTCCTTGTGGGCATGGCCTTCTCATCAGGAAGGCCCTGGGAGCCTCTTCCTATCTCTCTGCCTTCATTCCTGCTGCCTGACCCCGATGGCTGCAAGAGCTCCGGTGATGTGTACACAGCCATCAGATCCACACGATTTTGTACCCACTGGCCTGTGATATTCCTGCATTCGCCATTGTTTCATGTGGCTTTGTGAGCCTAAAGAGGAACTTATGGACTAGTGTAGGCCTTAGGAACTTGAGTTTGCCTTGGCTGGGATGTTTTCCTGATATATAATGCTTCTCGATAGAAAGCTCTTTCTTATACCTACATGAGTGTTACTGGGTTTGGTTCTCTAGTCAACCTGGCCTAACACGCTCACTTTCATCTTTTTTTTAATTTTTGGTAGAGGTCCTTAACTTTTCCTATTTATTCTGCTTAGCCTTATCTATTATTCCCAAAATATATAAATGTAATGTATTTCAGGCTCCAAGAGATATACTTCTTTCCAGGAAACATTGGTAAAACAATATCCCTACCTTGCTTTCTCTGTCTAGTGAAAAAAAAGTTTAAGCTGTGCACTCTCCACGTGTCTATCCAAAATCATTCTTTACAAGGCTCTTTGTGAATTTTAAGATTACTTGACCCAGGAAGGGATTATTTGAAAATGACATATGCTACTCTAGGCAAGGGGAATTCTATGCAATTTATGATAAAGTAATTATACTATCATACAAATGAGATGTGTAATATGACCCATCAATAAAATATATTTATATATATGCAACAAAAATTGTATGAGGGTTCTCGCTCTGATTTTTGGATTTCTCCATCTTAGAATTCTCTGAGAATTATTTCGTAGGTGTGGTACATTTCATTTTCCTTCAAGTCATTTGATTGCATTATAACTTAAGGTATATTCTCAGAGAAGATCTTACTCATTACTGTTCGTAGAGAGTAACTTATGGAATTATTTTCAGTTAAAATTCCCATACGGCATACCTTAATGAATAATATCTGAAGGTCTTTTCCATATATCTATATTTCAAATTGCTGCTCACTTTGATTAAATTGGTTAGGCCCAGAATTGTTTTATTTGTAATTTTGGCTATAATCTGTTTTTCAATTTTATTTACTTATTTTACGTGAAAATATTTCCCAGTAGGCTAAAACTTTTAGACGATACTTTCTGATTGGAGCTACAAACCCCACAGTCAGCAGTTTATATCCACCACTCAATCCCAGTGGGAAAGATGGAGAGAGACCTCTGTCCCTCTGAAGGTTTACAGTCTGGGAAAAAGAGGGAAGTCCTGCTCTGTTCTACAAGATCACTATGAGTCTGAATCAACTTGTGGGCTGTGAGTTTGTAGGAGGGATTTATTTATTTATTTATTTTTATTTATTAATCTGCTTTGGTTATTTTAACCACAATTCATCCTGTTCCAGCTTTATCCTATTTCTTTTTTTCTATTCCAACAAGTAATTGCAGATCAGATCATTATGAACCATAAAATTTTCATTAGCTAATTTAGCTTATTGCACTGTGAAGCACAGGGTCAGCAGTTCAAACTCACCAACCCTTCATGAAAGAAAAATGAGGCTTTCTGCTCCCATGGAGAGTTACGACCTATACCATGTTCAACCTTCATTCTGGTTTCAGTAATTCCTCTCAGTTACCTTGGCCTTGGTCACTCCCTGCGATGGATGAATCCCTCAGGACCAGCGGTGGGAGTGGCGACACCGGGAGGCAAGGGGGTGTAGAAAGAGAGAACCGGTCTTGGCGATGTATGGGAAACCTCCTCTCTGGGAGATGGGCAAAGGGAAGGTGGGTGAGGGGAGACGCCGGGCAGTGTAAAGTAAGATAAAATAATTATTTATAAACTATTAAGGGTTCAGGGGAAAGGGGGGCGTGACCAAGCCCGCCTGCTCACGTGACCGCGCCCACTCGCGCACATGACCATGCCCACCTGCGCATGTGACCCGCCAACCAGCACACGTCACCACACCTACCAGCACGCGTGACCAAGCCCACTTGTGCACGTGACCAAACCCACCCGCGCACGTGACCGCCCAAGCACGTGACCAAACTCACCCACGCACGTGACCAATGGACCACTCCACGTGACCAGGCTCACCCGCGCACGTGACCACGCCCACCTGCGCACGTGACCCTCTAACCAGCGCACGTGACCACGCCAGACTGCGCACGTGACTGCGGGCACTTGCGCACGTGCCCACGCCACCCGTGCACGTGACAACGCTGGCCGCGCATGTGACCACGCCCGCCAGCTCACGTGACCCGCCAACCAGCGCACGTGACCACGGCCACCTGCGCACGGGACCACGGGCGCCTGCGCACGTGACTACCCCAAACTGTGCACGTGACTACGGGCACTTGCGCACGTGACCAAGCCAACATCCGCACGTGACCACACCCACCTGCTCACGTGACCACACCCACCTGCACACGTGACCACACCTACCGGTGCGCGTGACCATGCCTACCTACGCACGCGACCATGCCAACCTCCGCCCCTGACCACGCCCGCCTGCGCACGTGACCAAGCCAACCAGTGCACGTGACCACACCAATGTATTCACATTAATTTCATTATCAGTATGTTCATGCCACTCTATAAAATAATTCTAAAGATTAGTTAGCAATATTATTATTCATATTTTTCTGAACATTACATGGGAAATCAACATAGCAAAGCCTAGAAACTTATAACTTCATAGCTTTTTTTAAAAAACTTACTCTGTCTTCTTTAGATGTCTACATCTTCTTATTAGTATCTTACTTCCCAGTACGAATACAAATGCACATAATCTCATGTCAACTTGAAGATTTATCAAAGTACAGGGTGCAGTGTAGCCTTCCAATTATGCCTAATGGTATCTCCTTGTGTGCGTGGCCTCCTGCTACGGCGAGTTCTGGGAATCTCCTCCTCTCTCTCTCTGGCTTCGGCTTCCTGTTGCCTGACCCTGGTGGCTGCAAGACCTCTGGAGATGTGCACACGGCCATTCGATGCACAAGACTTTGCACCCACCCACCTGCGACATTCCTGCCGTCAGCAACAGTGCATGTGGCTTCATGAGTCTGGAGAAGAACTTATGGGCTAGTATCAGATTTATGGACTTCAGTTGGACTGGGCTGGGATGTTTTCCTGATTCACAATTACTTCTTGATAGAAAGCTTTTTCTTACACCTATATGAATGTCACTGGATTTGTTTCTCTAGTCAACCTGGCCTTACACAATATGGTACCTAGGGAGTGGAATACTAGAGAAACAAATCATGAAGGCGGAGAGAGGATGTTTGCCTGACCTCTGCTTTCTGATAGTCTTTTCTCTTTGACTAGTTGGAGGTCAAATATAGTCCTGTATTTTACTTGTTCTCTTCTGGGAAGGACATGGGAAGTGAAGGTTCTGATGCCCAGAAGTGGTATTTGGTTATTTCTGTCTGAAATTTTGTAATAATGAATGTGACAGGTGTAAATTTTGAGTTCAGGGTGCAAAAATACCCTTCGAACTTCTCTGAGGCCATGCTGGTTAGTCAAACTGGGTGACCAGAGGCCTGGTCCTAGCTTGGTGCCACCAGAGGCCTAAGACCATAATGCATGTGAATGGGATAGTTGAGATCAGAAAGGATTCAATTGGAATGTTTTTAGTATCTGACGGTATTAGGATTACATCGGTCTTTTCTATCTATTTTTATTGCTATAACGCATACTAGCAATGATTCGTGGAAAATATGAATAGAGCATCTGGCCACTGACACCTTGGACCTCGTTCACAGGGAGTAGAGTTGCAAACACGAGCAGATTGCCTGGTCTCAAGTTTAAAGAGCTGTGGGAAGCTGAGCCTATGACATGACTTAGCACCGGGGGGGGGGGGGGGGGGCGAAGGTGGGTGAGTATTTGTGACAGGGACTCTTGGTCAAAAGTCAAGACAGCCCATGGGCACATGAGTGAGGCCAAGTGAGGTGGCCCACAATGAGTTGACCAAATGAAGGAAAGATTTTTGAGCTTGTGAATTGGTGGGCATCTTCCTGCTGACTTGATGGATGGCCTGTCCTGGTTTGACTTTAACGATGGATGCAGACACGCAGGTGCCAACTAGAATGAGATTCTTCACATCAACGAAAATGCTTGTATCCTCGGAGTACTGGGTTGATAGAAGGGGCAGTGGAGACATTGGACACGCGGCATGTGGAAGACAAAGGCATGAAGAAGGTGGCTTAGCGACATGGATGGCTGGAGGAAATGTTGATAGGATTATAGCATGATGATGGAGGTGTTCCCCTAATTGCAATGTTAGGCACAGGATATTTTTGTTTTGTTTACTTATAGAATTTAAATGGTCTACTTATAGTATTTAAATTGTTTTGTTTACTTATAGTACTTAAATGAGGCTGGCACATTTTGAGTAGTGTGCATTTTAGTTTGATACTGTCAGATACAAGTATGATTTTGTGATTGTTTTGTTTTAAAATTATCTATGGTCAAAGAGTTGTGGAAAGGCGTTAAGTTCATAAGGGGTGGTCTGTGCTAGTTACATAAGTTCGTGTCAACTTGAAGATTTATAAAAGGACAGGAGTGGAGTCTAGCTTGTCAATCGGGTCACAGCATGGTGGTACCTCCTTGTGGGCATGGCCTTCTCATCAGGAAGGCCCTGGGAGCCTCTTCCTATCTCTCTGCCTTCATTCCTGCTGCCTGACCCCGATGGCTGCAAGAGCTCCGGTGATGTGTACACAGCCATCAGATCCACACGATTTTGTACCCACTGGCCTGTGATATTCCTGCATTCGCCATTGTTTCATGTGGCTTTGTGAGCCTAAAGAGGAACTTATGGACTAGTGTAGGCCTTAGGAACTTGAGTTTGCCTTGGCTGGGATGTTTTCCTGATATATAATGCTTCTCAATAGAAAGCTCTTTCTTATACCTACATGAGTGTTACTGGGTTTGGTTCTCTAGTCAACCTGGCCTAACACGCTCACTTTCATCTTTTTTTTATTTTTGGTAGAGGTCCTTAACTTTTCCTATTTATTCTGCTTAGCCTTATCTATTATTCCCAAAATATATAAATGTAATGTATTTCAGGCTCCAAGAGATATACTTCTTTCCAGGAAACATTGGTAAAACAATATCCCTACCTTGCTTTCTCTGTCTAGTGAAAAAAAAGTTTAAGCTGTGCACTCTCCACGTGTCTATCCAAAATCATTCTTTACAAGGCTCTTTGTGAATTTTAAGATTACTTGACCCAGGAAGGGATTATTTGAAAATGACATATGCTACTCTAGGCAAGGGGAATTCTATGCAATTTATGATAAAGTAATTATACTATCATACAAATGAGATGTGTAATATGACCCATCAATAAAATATATTTATATATATGCAACAAAAATTGTATGAGGGTTCTCGCTCTGATTTTTGGATTTCTCCATCTTAGAATTCTCTGAGAATTATTTCGTAGGTGTGGTACATTTCATTTTCCTTCAAGTCATTTGATTGCATTATAACTTAAGGTATATTCTCAGAGAAGATCTTACTCATTACTGTTCGTAGAGAGTAACTTATGGAATTATTTTCAGTTAAAATTCCCATACGGCATACCTTAATGAATAATATCTGAAGGTCTTTTCCATATATCTATATTTCAAATTGCTGCTCACTTTGATTAAATTGGTTAGGCCCAGAATTGTTTTATTTGTAATTTTGGCTATAATCTGTTTTTCAATTTTATTTACTTATTTTACGTGAAAATATTTCCCAGTAGGCTAAAACTTTTAGACGATACTTTCTGATTGGAGCTACAAACCCCACAGTCAGCAGTTTATATCCACCACTCAATCCCAGTGGGAAAGATGGAGAGAGACCTCTGTCCCTCTGAAGGTTTACAGTCTGGGAAAAAGAGGGAAGTCCTGCTCTGTTCTACAAGATCACTATGAGTCTGAATCAACTTGTGGGCTGTGAGTTTGTAGGAGCGATTTATTTATTTATTTATTTTTATTTATTAATCTGCTTTGGTTATTTTAACCACAATTCATCCTGTTCCAGCTTTATCCTATTTCTTTTTTTCTATTCCAACAAGTAATTGCAGATCAGATCATTATGAACCATAAAATTTTCATTAGCTAATTTAGCTTATTGCACTGTGAAGCACAGGGTCAGCAGTTCAAACTCACCAACCCTTCATGAAAGAAAAATGAGGCTTTCTGCTCCCATGGAGAGTTACGACCTATACCATGTTCAACCTTCATTCTGGTTTCAGTAATTCCTCTCAGTTACCTTGGCCTTGGTCACTCCCTGCGATGGATGAATCCCTCAGGACCAGCGGTGGGAGTGGCGACACCGGGAGGCAAGGGGGTGTAGAAAGAGAGAACCGGTCTTGGCGATGTATGGGGAACCTCTTCTCTGGGAGATGGGCAAAGGGAAGGTGGGTGAGGGGAGACGCCGGGCAGTGTAAAGTAAGATAAAATAATTATTTATAAACTATTAAGGGTTCAGGGGAAAGGGGGGCGTGACCAAGCCCGCCTGCTCACGTGACCGCGCCCACTCGCGCACATGACCATGCCCACCTGCGCATGTGACCCGCCAACCAGCACACGTCACCACACCTACCAGCACGCGTGACCACGCCCACTTGTGCACGTGACCAAACCCACCCGCGCACGTGACCGCCCAAGCACGTGACCAAACTCACCCACGCACGTGACCAATGGACCACTCCACGTGACCAGGCTCACCCGCGCACGTGACCATGCCCACCTGCGCACGTGACCCTCTAACCAGCGCACGTGACCACGCCAGACTGCGCACGTGACTGCGGGCACTTGCGCACGTGCCCACGCCACCCGTGCACGTGACAACGCTGGCCGCGCATGTGACCACGCCCGCCAGCTCACGTGACCCGCCAACCAGCGCACGTGACCACGGCCACCTGCGCGCGGGACCACGGGCGCCTGCGCACGTGACTACCCCAAACTGTGCACGTGACTACTACGGGCACTTGCGCACGTGACCAAGCCAACATCCGCACGTGACCACACCCACCTGCTCACGTGACCACACCCACCTGCGCACGTGACCACACCTACCGGTGCGCGTGACCATGCCTACCTACGCACGCGACCATGCCAACCTCCGCCCCTGACCACGCCCGCCTGCGCACGTGACCAAGCCAACCAGTGCACGTGACCACACCAATGTATTCACATTAATTTCATTATCAGTATGTTCATGCCACTCTATAAAATAATTCTAAAGATTAGTTAGCAATATTATTATTCATATTTTTCTGAACATTACATGGGAAATCAACATAGCAAAGCCTAGAAACTTATAACTTCATAGCTTTTTTTTAAAAAACTTACTCTGTCTTCTTTAGATGTCTACATCTTCTTATTAGTATCTTACTTCCCAGTACGAATACAAATGCACATAATCTCATGTCAACTTGAAGATTTATCAAAGTACAGGGTGCAGTGTAGCCTTCCAATTATGCCTAATAGTATCTCCTTGTGTGCGTGGCCTCCTGCTACGGCGAGTTCTGGGAATCTCCTCCTCTCTCTCTCTGGCTTCGGCTTCCTGTTGCCTGACCCTGGTGGCTGCAAGACCTCTGGAGATGTGCACACGGCCATTCGATGCACAAGACTTTGCACCCACCCACCTGCGACATTCCTGCCGTCAGCAACAGTGCATGTGGCTTCATGAGTCTGGAGAAGAACTTATGGGCTAGTATCAGATTTATGGACTTCAGTTGGACTGGGCTGGGATGTTTTCCTGATTCACAATTACTTCTTGATAGAAAGCTTTTTCTTACACCTATATGAATGTCACTGGATTTGTTTCTCTAGTCAACCTGGCCTTACACAATATGGTACCTAGGGAGTGGAATACTAGAGAAACAAATCATGAAGGCGGAGAGAGGATGTTTGCCTGACCTCTGCTTTCTGATAGTCTTTTCTCTTTGACTAGTTGGAGGTCAAATATAGTCCTGTATTTTACTTGTTCTCTTCTGGGAAGGACATGGGAAGTGAAGGTTCTGATGCCCAGAAGTGGTATTTGGTTATTTCTGTCTGAAATTTTGTAATAATGAATGTGACAGGTGTAAATTTTGAGTTCAGGGTGCAAAAATACCCTTCGAACTTCTCTGAGGCCATGCTGGTTAGTCAAACTGGGTGACCAGAGGTCTGGTCCTAGCTTGGTGCCACCAGAGGCCTAAGACCATAATGCATGTGAATGGGATAGTTGAGATCAGAAAGGATTCAATTGGAATGTTTTTAGTATCTGACGGTATTAGGATTACATCGGTCTTTTCTATCTATTTTTATTGCTATAACGCATACTAGCAATGATTCGTGGAAAATATGAATAGAGCATCTGGCCACTGACACCTTGGACCTCGTTCACAGGGAGTAGAGTTGCAAACACGAGCAGATTGCCTGGTCTCAAGTTTAAAGAGCTGTGGGAAGCTGAGCCTATGACATGACTTAGCACCGGGGGGGGCAAAGGTGGGTGAGTATTTGTGACAGGGACTCTTGGTCAAAAGTCAAGACAGCCCATGGGCACGTGAGTGAGGCCAAGTGAGGTGGCCCACAATGAGTTGACCAAATGAAGGAAAGATTTTTGAGCTTGTGAATTGGTGGGCATCTTCCTGCTGACTTGATGGATGGCCTGTCCTGGTTTGACTTTAACGATGGATGCAGACACGCAGGTGCCAACTAGAATGAGATTCTTCACATCAACGAAAATGCTTGTATCCTCGGAGTACTGGGTTGATAGAAGGGGCAGTGGAGACATTGGACACGCGGCATGTGGAAGACAAAGGCATGAAGAAGGTGGCTTAGCGACATGGATGGCTGGAGGAAATGTTGATAGGATTATAGCATGATGATGGAGGTGTTCCCCTAATTGCAATGTTAGGCACAGGATATTTTTGTTTTGTTTACTTATAGAATTTAAATGGTCTACTTATAGTATTTAAATTGTTTTGTTTACTTATAGTACTTAAATGAGGCTGGCACATTTTGAGTAGTGTGCATTTTAGTTTGATACTGTCAGATACAAGTATGATTTTGTGATTGTTTTGTTTTAAAATTATCTATGGTCAAAGAGTTGTGGAAAGGCGTTAAGTTCATAAGGGGTGGTCTGTGCTAGTTACATAAGTTCGTGTCAACTTGAAGATTTATAAAAGGACAGGAGTGGAGTCTAGCTTGTCAATCGGGTCACAGCATGGTGGTACCTCCTTGTGGGCATGGCCTTCTCATCAGGAAGGCCCTGGGAGCCTCTTCCTATCTCTCTGCCTTCATTCCTGCTGCCTGACCCCGATGGCTGCAAGAGCTCCGGTGATGTGTACACAGCCATCAGATCCACACGATTTTGTACCCACTGGCCTGTGATATTCCTGCATTCGCCATTGTTTCATGTGGCTTTGTGAGCCTAAAGAGGAACTTATGGACTAGTGTAGGCCTTAGGAACTTGAGTTTGCCTTGGCTGGGATGTTTTCCTGATATATAATGCTTCTCGATAGAAAGCTCTTTCTTATACCTACATGAGTGTTACTGGGTTTGGTTCTCTAGTCAACCTGGCCTAACACGCTCACTTTCATCTTTTTTTTAATTTTTGGTAGAGGTCCTTAACTTTTCCTATTTATTCTGCTTAGCCTTATCTATTATTCCCAAAATATATAAATGTAATGTATTTCAGGCTCCAAGAGATATACTTCTTTCAAGGAAACATTGGTAAAACAATATCCCTACCTTGCTTTCTCTGTCTAGTGAAAAAAAAGTTTAAGCTGTGCACTCTCCACGTGTCTATCCAAAATCATTCTTTACAAGGCTCTTTGTGAATTTTAAGATTACTTGACCCAGGAAGGGATTATTTGAAAATGACATATGCTACTCTAGGCAAGGGGAATTCTATGCAATTTATGATAAAGTAATTATACTATCATACAAATGAGATGTGTAATATGACCCATCAATAAAATATATTTATATATATGCAACAAAAATTGTATGAGGGTTCTCGCTCTGATTTTTGGATTTCTCCATCTTAGAATTCTCTGAGAATTATTTCGTAGGTGTGGTACATTTCATTTTCCTTCAAGTCATTTGATTGCATTATAACTTAAGGTATATTCTCAGAGAAGATCTTACTCATTACTGTTCATAGAGAGTAACTTATGGAATTATTTTCAGTTAAAATTCCCATACGGCATACCTTAATGAATAATATCTGAAGGTCTTTTCCATATATCTATATTTCAAATTGCTGCTCACTTTGATTAAATTGGTTAGGCCCAGAATTGTATTATTTGTAATTTTGGCTATAATCTGTTTTTCAATTTTATTTACTTATTTTACGTGAAAATATTTCCCAGTAGGCTAAAACTTTTAGACGATACTTTCTGATTGGAGCTACAAACCCCACAGTCAGCAGTTTATATCCACCACTCAATCCCAGTGGGAAAGATGGAGAGAGACCTCTGTCCCTCTGAAGGTTTACAGTCTGGGAAAAAGAGGGAAGTCCTGCTCTGTTCTACAAGATCACTATGAGTCTGAATCAACTTGTGGGCTGTGAGTTTGTAGGAGGGATTTATTTATTTATTTATTTTTATTTATTAATCTGCTTTGGTTATTTTAACCACAATTCATCCTGTTCCAGCTTTATCCTATTTCTTTTTTTCTATTCCAACAAGTAATTGCAGATCAGATCATTATGAACCATAAAATTTTCATTAGCTAATTTAGCTTATTGCACTGTGAAGCACAGGGTCAGCAGTTCAAACTCACCAACCCTTCATGAAAGAAAAATGAGGCTTTCTGCTCCCATGGAGAGTTACGACCTATACCATGTTCAACCTTCATTCTGGTTTCAGTAATTCCTCTCAGTTACCTTGGCCTTGGTCACTCCCTGCGATGGATGAATCCCTCAGGACCAGCGGTGGGAGTGGCGACACCGGGAGGCAAGGGGGTGTAGAAAGAGAGAACCGGTCTTGGCGATGTATGGGGAACCTCCTCTCTGGGAGATGGGCAAAGGGAAGGTGGGTGAGGGGAGACGCCGGGCAGTGTAAAGTAAGATAAAATAATTATTTATAAACTATTAAGGGTTCAGGGGAAAGGGGGGCGTGACCAAGCCCGCCTGCTCACGTGACCGCGCCCACTCGCGCACATGACCATGCCCACCTGCGCATGTGACCCGCCAACCAGCACACGTCACCACACCTACCAGCACGCGTGACCACGCCCACTTGTGCACGTGACCAAACCCACCCGCGCACGTGACCGCCCAAGCACGTGACCAAACTCACCCACGCACGTGACCAATGGACCACTCCACGTGACCAGGCTCACCCGCGCACGTGACCATGCCCACCTGCGCACGTGACCCTCTAACCAGCGCACGTGACCACGCCAGACTGCGCACGTGACTGCGGGCACTTGCGCACGTGCCCACGCCACCCGTGCACGTGACAACGCTGGCCGCGCATGTGACCACGCCCGCCAGCTCACGTGACCCGCCAACCAGCGCACGTGACCACGGCCACCTGCGCGCGGGACCACGGGCGCCTGCGCACGTGACTACCCCAAACTGTGCACGTGACTACTACGGGCACTTGCGCACGTGACCAAGCCAACATCCGCACGTGACCACACCCACCTGCTCACGTGACCACACCCACCTGCGCACGTGACCACACCTACCGGTGCGCGTGACCATGCCTACCTACGCACGCGACCATGCCAACCTCCGCCCCTGACCACGCCCGCCTGCGCACGTGACCAAGCCAACCAGTGCACGTGACCACACCAATGTATTCACATTAATTTCATTATCAGTATGTTCATGCCACTCTATAAAATAATTCTAAAGATTAGTTAGCAATATTATTATTCATATTTTTCTGAACATTACATGGGAAATCAACATAGCAAAGCCTAGAAACTTATAACTTCATAGCTTTTTTTTAAAAAACTTACTCTGTCTTCTTTAGATGTCTACATCTTCTTATTAGTATCTTACTTCCCAGTACGAATACAAATGCACATAATCTCATGTCAACTTGAAGATTTATCAAAGTACAGGGTGCAGTGTAGCCTTCCAATTATGCCTAATAGTATCTCCTTGTGTGCGTGGCCTCCTGCTACGGCGAGTTCTGGGAATCTCCTCCTCTCTCTCTCTGGCTTCGGCTTCCTGTTGCCTGACCCTGGTGGCTGCAAGACCTCTGGAGATGTGCACACGGCCATTCGATGCACAAGACTTTGCACCCACCCACCTGCGACATTCCTGCCGTCAGCAACAGTGCATGTGGCTTCATGAGTCTGGAGAAGAACTTATGGGCTAGTATCAGATTTATGGACTTCAGTTGGACTGGGCTGGGATGTTTTCCTGATTCACAATTACTTCTTGATAGAAAGCTTTTTCTTACACCTATATGAATGTCACTGGATTTGTTTCTCTAGTCAACCTGGCCTTACACAATATGGTACCTAGGGAGTGGAATACTAGAGAAACAAATCATGAAGGCGGAGAGAGGATGTTTGCCTGACCTCTGCTTTCTGATAGTCTTTTCTCTTTGACTAGTTGGAGGTCAAATATAGTCCTGTATTTTACTTGTTCTCTTCTGGGAAGGACATGGGAAGTGAAGGTTCTGATGCCCAGAAGTGGTATTTGGTTATTTCTGTCTGAAATTTTGTAATAATGAATGTGACAGGTGTAAATTTTGAGTTCAGGGTGCAAAAATACCCTTCGAACTTCTCTGAGGCCATGCTGGTTAGTCAAACTGGGTGACCAGAGGTCTGGTCCTAGCTTGGTGCCACCAGAGGCCTAAGACCATAATGCATGTGAATGGGATAGTTGAGATCAGAAAGGATTCAATTGGAATGTTTTTAGTATCTGACGGTATTAGGATTACATCGGTCTTTTCTATCTATTTTTATTGCTATAACGCATACTAGCAATGATTCGTGGAAAATATGAATAGAGCATCTGGCCACTGACACCTTGGACCTCGTTCACAGGGAGTAGAGTTGCAAACACGAGCAGATTGCCTGGTCTCAAGTTTAAAGAGCTGTGGGAAGCTGAGCCTATGACATGACTTAGCACCGGGGGGGGCGAAGGTGGGTGAGTATTTGTGACAGGGACTCTTGGTCAAAAGTCAAGACAGCCCATGGGCACGTGAGTGAGGCCAAGTGAGGTGGCCCACAATGAGTTGACCAAATGAAGGAAAGATTTTTGAGCTTGTGAATTGGTGGGCATCTTCCTGCTGACTTGATGGATGGCCTGTCCTGGTTTGACTTTAACGATGGATGCAGACACGCAGGTGCCAACTAGAATGAGATTCTTCACATCAACGAAAATGCTTGTATCCTCGGAGTACTGGGTTGATAGAAGGGGCAGTGGAGACATTGGACACGCGGCATGTGGAAGACAAAGGCATGAAGAAGGTGGCTTAGCGACATGGATGGCTGGAGGAAATGTTGATAGGATTATAGCATGATGATGGAGGTGTTCCCCTAATTGCAATGTTAGGCACAGGATATTTTTGTTTTGTTTACTTATAGAATTTAAATGGTCTACTTATAGTATTTAAATTGTTTTGTTTACTTATAGTACTTAAATGAGGCTGGCACATTTTGAGTAGTGTGCATTTTAGTTTGATACTGTCAGATACAAGTATGATTTTGTGATTGTTTTGTTTTAAAATTATCTATGGTCAAAGAGTTGTGGAAAGGCGTTAAGTTCATAAGGGGTGGTCTGTGCTAGTTACATAAGTTCGTGTCAACTTGAAGATTTATAAAAGGACAGGAGTGGAGTCTAGCTTGTCAATCGGGTCACAGCATGGTGGTACCTCCTTGTGGGCATGGCCTTCTCATCAGGAAGGCCCTGGGAGCCTCTTCCTATCTCTCTGCCTTCATTCCTGCTGCCTGACCCCGATGGCTGCAAGAGCTCCGGTGATGTGTACACAGCCATCAGATCCACACGATTTTGTACCCACTGGCCTGTGATATTCCTGCATTCGCCATTGTTTCATGTGGCTTTGTGAGCCTAAAGAGGAACTTATGGACTAGTGTAGGCCTTAGGAACTTGAGTTTGCCTTGGCTGGGATGTTTTCCTGATATATAATGCTTCTCGATAGAAAGCTCTTTCTTATACCTACATGAGTGTTACTGGGTTTGGTTCTCTAGTCAACCTGGCCTAACACGCTCACTTTCATCTTTTTTTTAATTTTTGGTAGAGGTCCTTAACTTTTCCTATTTATTCTGCTTAGCCTTATCTATTATTCCCAAAATATATAAATGTAATGTATTTCAGGCTCCAAGAGATATACTTCTTTCAAGGAAACATTGGTAAAACAATATCCCTACCTTGCTTTCTCTGTCTAGTGAAAAAAAAGTTTAAGCTGTGCACTCTCCACGTGTCTATCCAAAATCATTCTTTACAAGGCTCTTTGTGAATTTTAAGATTACTTGACCCAGGAAGGGATTATTTGAAAATGACATATGCTACTCTAGGCAAGGGGAATTCTATGCAATTTATGATAAAGTAATTATACTATCATACAAATGAGATGTGTAATATGACCCATCAATAAAATATATTTATATATATGCAACAAAAATTGTATGAGGGTTCTCGCTCTGATTTTTGGATTTCTCCATCTTAGAATTCTCTGAGAATTATTTCGTAGGTGTGGTACATTTCATTTTCCTTCAAGTCATTTGATTGCATTATAACTTAAGGTATATTCTCAGAGAAGATCTTACTCATTACTGTTCATAGAGAGTAACTTATGGAATTATTTTCAGTTAAAATTCCCATACGGCATACCTTAATGAATAATATCTGAAGGTCTTTTCCATATATCTATATTTCAAATTGCTGCTCACTTTGATTAAATTGGTTAGGCCCAGAATTGTATTATTTGTAATTTTGGCTATAATCTGTTTTTCAATTTTATTTACTTATTTTACGTGAAAATATTTCCCAGTAGGCTAAAACTTTTAGACGATACTTTCTGATTGGAGCTACAAACCCCACAGTCAGCAGTTTATATCCACCACTCAATCCCAGTGGGAAAGATGGAGAGAGACCTCTGTCCCTCTGAAGGTTTACAGTCTGGGAAAAAGAGGGAAGTCCTGCTCTGTTCTACAAGATCACTATGAGTCTGAATCAACTTGTGGGCTGTGAGTTTGTAGGAGGGATTTATTTATTTATTTATTTTTATTTATTAATCTGCTTTGGTTATTTTAACCACAATTCATCCTGTTCCAGCTTTATCCTATTTCTTTTTTTCTATTCCAACAAGTAATTGCAGATCAGATCATTATGAACCATAAAATTTTCATTAGCTAATTTAGCTTATTGCACTGTGAAGCACAGGGTCAGCAGTTCAAACTCACCAACCCTTCATGAAAGAAAAATGAGGCTTTCTGCTCCCATGGAGAGTTACGACCTATACCATGTTCAACCTTCATTCTGGTTTCAGTAATTCCTCTCAGTTACCTTGGCCTTGGTCACTCCCTGCGATGGATGAATCCCTCAGGACCAGCGGTGGGAGTGGCGACACCGGGAGGCAAGGGGGTGTAGAAAGAGAGAACCGGTCTTGGCGATGTATGGGGAACCTCCTCTCTGGGAGATGGGCAAAGGGAAGGTGGGTGAGGGGAGACGCCGGGCAGTGTAAAGTAAGATAAAATAATTATTTATAAACTATTAAGGGTTCAGGGGAAAGGGGGGCGTGACCAAGCCCGCCTGCTCACGTGACCGCGCCCACTCGCGCACATGACCATGCCCACCTGCGCATGTGACCCGCCAACCAGCACACGTCACCACACCTACCAGCACGCGTGACCAAGCCCACTTGTGCACGTGACCAAACCCACCCGCGCACGTGACCGCCCAAGCACGTGACCAAACTCACCCACGCACGTGACCAATGGACCACTCCACGTGACCAGGCTCACCCGCGCACGTGACCACGCCCACCTGCGCACGTGACCCTCTAACCAGCGCACGTGACCACGCCAGACTGCGCACGTGACTGCGGGCACTTGCGCACGTGCCCACGCCACCCGTGCACGTGACAACGCTGGCCGCGCATGTGACCACGCCCGCCAGCTCACGTGACCCGCCAACCAGCGCACGTGACCACGGCCACCTGCGCGCGGGACCACGGGCGCCTGCGCACGTGACTACCCCAAACTGTGCACGTGACTACGGGCACTTGCGCACGTGACCAAGCCAACATCTGCACGTGACCACACCCACCTGCTCACGTGACCACACCCACCTGCACACGTGACCACACCTACCGGTGCGCGTGACCATGCCTACCTACGCACGCGACCATGCCAACCTCCGCCCCTGACCACGCCCGCCTGCGCACGTGACCAAGCCAACCAGTGCACGTGACCACACCAATGTATTCACATTAATTTCATTATCAGTATGTTCATGCCACTCTATAAAATAATTCTAAAGATTAGTTAGCAATATTATTATTCATATTTTTCTGAACATTACATGGGAAATCAACATAGCAAAGCCTAGAAACTTATAACTTCATAGCTTTTTTTAAAAAACTTACTCTGTCTTCTTTAGATGTCTACATCTTCTTATTAGTATCTTACTTCCCAGTACGAATACAAATGCACATAATCTCATGTCAACTTGAAGATTTATCAAAGTACAGGGTGCAGTGTAGCCTTCCAATTATGCCTAATAGTATCTCCTTGTGTGCGTGGCCTCCTGCTACGGCGAGTTCTGGGAATCTCCTCCTCTCTCTCTCTGGCTTCGGCTTCCTGTTGCCTGACCCTGGTGGCTGCAAGACCTCTAGAGATGTGCACACGGCCATTCGATGCACAAGACTTTGCACCCACCCACCTGCGACATTCCTGCCGTCAGCAACAGTGCATGTGGCTTCATGAGTCTGGAGAAGAACTTATGGGCTAGTATCAGATTTATGGACTTCAGTTGGACTGGGCTGGGATGTTTTCCTGATTCACAATTACTTCTTGATAGAAAGCTTTTTCTTACACCTATATGAATGTCACTGGATTTGTTTCTCTAGTCAACCTGGCCTTACACAATATGGTACCTAGGGAGTGGAATACTAGAGAAACAAATCATGAAGGCGGAGAGAGGATGTTTGCCTGACCTCTGCTTTCTGATAGTCTTTTCTCTTTGACTAGTTGGAGGTCAAATATAGTCCTGTATTTTACTTGTTCTCTTCTGGGAAGGGCATGGGAAGTGAAGGTTCTGATGCCCAGAAGTGGTATTTGGTTATTTCTGTCTGAAATTTTGTAATAATGAATGTGACAGGTGTAAATTTTGAGTTCAGGGTGCAAAAATACCCTTCGAACTTCTCTGAGGCCATGCTGGTTAGTCAAACTGGGTGACCAGAGGCCTGGTCCTAGCTTGGTGCCACCAGAGGCCTAAGACCATAATGCATGTGAATGGGATAGTTGAGATCAGAAAGGATTCAATTGGAATGTTTTTAGTATCTGACGGTATTAGGATTACATCGGTCTTTTCTATCTATTTTTATTGCTATAACGCATACTAGCAATGATTCGTGGAAAATATGAATAGAGCATCTGGCCACTGACACCTTGGACCTCGTTCACAGGGAGTAGAGTTGCAAACACGAGCAGATTGCCTGGTCTCAAGTTTAAAGAGCTGTGGGAAGCTGAGCCTATGACATGACTTAGCACCGGGGGGGGGGGGGGGGGGCGAAGGTGGGTGAGTATTTGTGACAGGGACTCTTGGTCAAAAGTCAAGACAGCCCATGGGCACGTGAGTGAGGCCAAGTGAGGTGGCCCACAATGAGTTGACCAAATGAAGGAAAGATTTTTGAGCTTGTGAATTGGTGGGCATCTTCCTGCTGACTTGATGGATGGCCTGTCCTGGTTTGACTTTAACGATGGATGCAGACACGCAGGTGCCAACTAGAATGAGATTCTTCACATCAACGAAAATGCTTGTATCCTCGGAGTACTGGGTTGATAGAAGGGGCAGTGGAGACATTGGACACGCGGCATGTGGAAGACAAAGGCATGAAGAAGGTGGCTTAGCGACATGGATGGCTGGAGGAAATGTTGATAGGATTATAGCATGATGATGGAGGTGTTCCCCTAATTGCAATGTTAGGCACAGGATATTTTTGTTTTGTTTACTTATAGAATTTAAATGGTCTACTTATAGTATTTAAATTGTTTTGTTTACTTATAGTACTTAAATGAGGCTGGCACATTTTGAGTAGTGTGCATTTTAGTTTGATACTGTCAGATACAAGTATGATTTTGTGATTGTTTTGTTTTAAAATTATCTATGGTCAAAGAGTTGTGGAAAGGCGTTAAGTTCATAAGGGGTGGTCTGTGCTAGTTACATAAGTTCGTGTCAACTTGAAGATTTATAAAAGGACAGGAGTGGAGTCTAGCTTGTCAATCGGGTCACAGCATGGTGGTACCTCCTTGTGGGCATGGCCTTCTCATCAGGAAGGCCCTGGGAGCCTCTTCCTATCTCTCTGCCTTCATTCCTGCTGCCTGACCCCGATGGCTGCAAGAGCTCCGGTGATGTGTACACAGCCATCAGATCCACACGATTTTGTACCCACTGGCCTGTGATATTCCTGCATTCGCCATTGTTTCATGTGGCTTTGTGAGCCTAAAGAGGAACTTATGGACTAGTGTAGGCCTTAGGAACTTGAGTTTGCCTTGGCTGGGATGTTTTCCTGATATATAATGCTTCTCGATAGAAAGCTCTTTCTTATACCTACATGAGTGTTACTGGGTTTGGTTCTCTAGTCAACCTGGCCTAACACGCTCACTTTCATCTTTTTTTTATTTTTGGTAGACCTCCTTAACTTTTCCTATTTATTCTGCTTAGCCTTATATATTATTCCCAAAATATATAAATGTAATGTATTTCAGGCTCCAAGAGATATACTTCTTTCCAGGAAACATTGGTAAAACAATATCCCTACCTTGCTTTCTCTGTCTAGTGAAAAAAAAGTTTAAGCTGTGCACTCTCCACGTGTCTATCCAAAATCATTCTTTACAAGGCTCTTTGTGAATTTTAAGATTACTTGACCCAGGAAGGGATTATTTGAAAATGACATATGCTACTCTAGGCAAGGGGAATTCTATGCAATTTATGATAAAGTAATTATACTATCATACAAATGAGATGTGTAATATGACCCATCAATAAAATATATATGCAACAAAAATTATATGAGGGTTCTCGCTCTGATTTTTGGATTTCTCCATCTTAGAATTCTCTGAGAATTATTTCGTAGGTGTGGTACATTTCATTTTCCTTCAAGTCATTTGATTGCATTATAACTTAAGGTATATTCTCAGAGAAGATCTTACTCATTACTGTTCGTAGAGAGTAACTTATGGAATTATTTTCAGTTAAAATTCCCATACGGCATACCTTAATGAATAATATCTGAAGGTCTTTTCCATATATCTATATTTCAAATTGCTGCTCACTTTGATTAAATTGGTTAGGCCCAGAATTGTTTTATTTGTAATTTTGGCTATAATCTGTTTTTCAATTTTATTTACTTATTTTACGTGAAAATATTTCCCAGTAGGCTAAAACTTTTAGACGATACTTTCTGATTGGAGCTACAAACCCCACAGTCAGCAGTTTATATCCACCACTCAATCCCAGTGGGAAAGATGGAGAGAGACCTCTGTCCCTCTGAAGGTTTACAGTCTGGGAAAAAGAGGGAAGTCCTGCTCTGTTCTACAAGATCACTATGAGTCTGAATCAACTTGTGGGCTGTGAGTTTGTAGGAGGGATTTATTTATTTATTTATTTTTATTTATTAATCTGCTTTGGTTATTTTAACCACAATTCATCCTGTTCCAGCTTTATCCTATTTCTTTTTTTCTATTCCAACAAGTAATTGCAGATCAGATCATTATGAACCATAAAATTTTCATTAGCTAATTTAGCTTATTGCACTGTGAAGCACAGGGTCAGCAGTTCAAACTCACCAACCCTTCATGAAAGAAAAATGAGGCTTTCTGCTCCCATGGAGAGTTACGACCTATACCATGTTCAACCTTCATTCTGGTTTCAGTAATTCCTCTCAGTTACCTTGGCCTTGGTCACTCCCTGCGACGGATGAATCCCTCAGGACCAGCGGTGGGAGTGGCGACACCGGGAGGCAAGGGGGTGTAGAAAGAGAGAACCGGTCTTGGCGATGTATGGGGAACCTCCTCTCTGGGAGATGGGCAAAGGGAAGGTGGGTGAGGGGAGACGCCGGGCAGTGTAAAGTAAGATAAAATAATTATTTATAAACTATTAAGGGTTCAGGGGAAAGGGGGGCGTGACCAAGCCCGCCTGCTCACGTGACCGCGCCCACTCGCGCACATGACCATGCCCACCTGCGCATGTGACCCGCCAACCAGCACACGTCACCACACCTACCAGCACGCGTGACCAAGCCCACTTGTGCACGTGACCAAACCCACCCGCGCACGTGACCGCCCAAGCACGTGACCAAACTCACCCACGCACGTGACCAATGGACCACTCCACGTGACCAGGCTCACCCGCGCACGTGACCACGCCCACCTGCGCACGTGACCCTCTAACCAGCGCACGTGACCACGCCAGACTGCGCACGTGACTGCGGGCACTTGCGCACGTGCCCACGCCACCCGTGCACGTGACAACGCTGGCCGCGCATGTGACCACGCACGCCAGCTCACGTGACCCGCCAACCAGCGCACGTGACCACGGCCACTTGCGCGCGGGACCACGGGAGCCTGCGCACGTGACTACCCCAAACTGTGCACGTGACTACGGGCACTTGCGCACGTGACCAAGCCAACATCCGCACGTGACCACACCCACCTGCTCACGTGACCACACCCACCTGCACACGTGACCACACCTACCGGTGCGCGTGACCATGCCTACCTACGCACGCGACCATGCCAACCTCCGCCCCTGACCACGCCCGCCTGCGCACGTGACCAAGCCAACCAGTGCACGTGACCACACCAATGTATTCACATTAATTTCATTATCAGTATGTTCATGCCACTCTATAAAATAATTCTAAAGATTAGTTAGCAATATTATTATTCATATTTTTCTGAACATTACATGGGAAATCAACATAGCAAAGCCTAGAAACTTATAACTTCATAGCTTTTTTTAAAAAACTTACTCTGTCTTCTTTAGATGTCTACATCTTCTTATTAGTATCTTACTTCCCAGTACGAATACAAATGCACATAATCTCATGTCAACTTGAAGATTTATCAAAGTACAGGGTGCAGTGTAGCCTTCCAATTATGCCTAATAGTATCTCCTTGTGTGCGTGGCCTCCTGCTACGGCGAGTTCTGGGAATCTCCTCCTCTCTCTCTCTGGCTTCGGCTTCCTGTTGCCTGACCCTGGTGGCTGCAAGACCTCTGGAGATGTGCACACGGCCATTCGATGCACAAGACTTTGCACCCACCCACCTGCGACATTCCTGCCGTCAGCAACAGTGCATGTGGCTTCATGAGTCTGGAGAAGAACTTATGGGCTAGTATCAGATTTATGGACTTCAGTTGGACTGGGCTGGGATGTTTTCCTGATTCACAATTACTTCTTGATAGAAAGCTTTTTCTTACACCTATATGAATGTCACTGGATTTGTTTCTCTAGTCAACCTGGCCTTACACAATATGGTACCTAGGGAGTGGAATACTAGAGAAACAAATCATGAAGGCGGAGAGAGGATGTTTGCCTGACCTCTGCTTTCTGATAGTCTTTTCTCTTTGACTAGTTGGAGGTCAAATATAGTCCTGTATTTTACTTGTTCTCTTCTGGGAAGGGCATGGGAAGTGAAGGTTCTGATGCCCAGAAGTGGTATTTGGTTATTTCTGTCTGAAATTTTGTAATAATGAATGTGACAGGTGTAAATTTTGAGTTCAGGGTGCAAAAATACCCTTCGAACTTCTCTGAGGCCATGCTGGTTAGTCAAACTGGGTGACCAGAGGCCTGGTCCTAGCTTGGTGCCACCAGAGGCCTAAGACCATAATGCATGTGAATGGGATAGTTGAGATCAGAAAGGATTCAATTGGAATGTTTTTAGTATCTGACGGTATTAGGATTACATCGGTCTTTTCTATCTATTTTTATTGCTATAACGCATACTAGCAATGATTCGTGGAAAATATGAATAGAGCATCTGGCCACTGACACCTTGGACCTCGTTCACAGGGAGTAGAGTTGCAAACACGAGCAGATTGCCTGGTCTCAAGTTTAAAGAGCTGTGGGAAGCTGAGCCTATGACATGACTTAGCACCGGGGGGGGGGGGGGGGGCGAAGGTGGGTGAGTATTTGTGACAGGGACTCTTGGTCAAAAGTCAAGACAGCCCATGGGCACGTGAGTGAGGCCAAGTGAGGTGGCCCACAATGAGTTGACCAAATGAAGGAAAGATTTTTGAGCTTGTGAATTGGTGGGCATCTTCCTGCTGACTTGATGGATGGCCTGTCCTGGTTTGACTTTAACGATGGATGCAGACACGCAGGTGCCAACTAGAATGAGATTCTTCACATCAACGAAAATGCTTGTATCCTCGGAGTACTGGGTTGATAGAAGGGGCAGTGGAGACATTGGACACGCGGCATGTGGAAGACAAAGGCATGAAGAAGGTGGCTTAGCGACATGGATGGCTGGAGGAAATGTTGATAGGATTATAGCATGATGATGGAGGTGTTCCCCTAATTGCAATGTTAGGCACAGGATATTTTTGTTTTGTTTACTTATAGAATTTAAATGGTCTACTTATAGTATTTAAATTGTTTTGTTTACTTATAGTACTTAAATGAGGCTGGCACATTTTGAGTAGTGTGCATTTTAGTTTGATACTGTCAGATACAAGTATGATTTTGTGATTGTTTTGTTTTAAAATTATCTATGGTCAAAGAGTTGTGGAAAGGCGTTAAGTTCATAAGGGGTGGTCTGTGCTAGTTACATAAGTTCGTGTCAACTTGAAGATTTATAAAAGGACAGGAGTGGAGTCTAGCTTGTCAATCGGGTCACAGCATGGTGGTACCTCCTTGTGGGCATGGCCTTCTCATCAGGAAGGCCCTGGGAGCCTCTTCCTATCTCTCTGCCTTCATTCCTGCTGCCTGACCCCGATGGCTGCAAGAGCTCCGGTGATGTGTACACAGCCATCAGATCCACACGATTTTGTACCCACTGGCCTGTGATATTCCTGCATTCGCCATTGTTTCATGTGGCTTTGTGAGCCTAAAGAGGAACTTATGGACTAGTGTAGGCCTTAGGAACTTGAGTTTGCCTTGGCTGGGATGTTTTCCTGATATATAATGCTTCTCGATAGAAAGCTCTTTCTTATACCTACATGAGTGTTACTGGGTTTGGTTCTCTAGTCAACCTGGCCTAACACGCTCACTTTCATCTTTTTTTTATTTTTGGTAGACCTCCTTAACTTTTCCTATTTATTCTGCTTAGCCTTATATATTATTCCCAAAATATATAAATGTAATGTATTTCAGGCTCCAAGAGATATACTTCTTTCCAGGAAACATTGGTAAAACAATATCCCTACCTTGCTTTCTCTGTCTAGTGAAAAAAAAGTTTAAGCTGTGCACTCTCCACGTGTCTATCCAAAATCATTCTTTACAAGGCTCTTTGTGAATTTTAAGATTACTTGACCCAGGAAGGGATTATTTGAAAATGACATATGCTACTCTAGGCAAGGGGAATTCTATGCAATTTATGATAAAGTAATTATACTATCATACAAATGAGATGTGTAATATGACCCATCAATAAAATATATATGCAACAAAAATTATATGAGGGTTCTCGCTCTGATTTTTGGATTTCTCCATCTTAGAATTCTCTGAGAATTATTTCGTAGGTGTGGTACATTTCATTTTCCTTCAAGTCATTTGATTGCATTATAACTTAAGGTATATTCTCAGAGAAGATCTTACTCATTACTGTTCGTAGAGAGTAACTTATGGAATTATTTTCAGTTAAAATTCCCATACGGCATACCTTAATGAATAATATCTGAAGGTCTTTTCCATATATCTATATTTCAAATTGCTGCTCACTTTGATTAAATTGGTTAGGCCCAGAATTGTTTTATTTGTAATTTTGGCTATAATCTGTTTTTCAATTTTATTTACTTATTTTACGTGAAAATATTTCCCAGTAGGCTAAAACTTTTAGACGATACTTTCTGATTGGAGCTACAAACCCCACAGTCAGCAGTTTATATCCACCACTCAATCCCAGTGGGAAAGATGGAGAGAGACCTCTGTCCCTCTGAAGGTTTACAGTCTGGGAAAAAGAGGGAAGTCCTGCTCTGTTCTACAAGATCACTATGAGTCTGAATCAACTTGTGGGCTGTGAGTTTGTAGGAGGGATTTATTTATTTATTTATTTTTATTTATTAATCTGCTTTGGTTATTTTAACCACAATTCATCCTGTTCCAGCTTTATCCTATTTCTTTTTTTCTATTCCAACAAGTAATTGCAGATCAGATCATTATGAACCATAAAATTTTCATTAGCTAATTTAGCTTATTGCACTGTGAAGCACAGGGTCAGCAGTTCAAACTCACCAACCCTTCATGAAAGAAAAATGAGGCTTTCTACTCCCATGGAGAGTTACGACCTATACCATGTTCAACCTTCATTCTGGTTTCAGTAATTCCTCTCAGTTACCTTGGCCTTGGTCACTCCCTGCGATGGATGAATCCCTCAGGACCAGCGGTGGGAGTGGCGACACCGGGAGGCAAGGGGGTCTAGAAAGAGAGAACCGGTCTTGGCGATGTATGGGGAACCTCCTCTCTGGGAGATGGGCAAAGGGAAGGTGGGTGAGGGGAGACGCCGGGCAGTGTAAAGTAAGATAAAATAATTATTTATAAACTATTAAGGGTTCAGGGGAAAGGGGGGCGTGACCAAGCCCGCCTGCTCACGTGACCGCGCCCACTCGCGCACATGACCATGCCCACCTGCGCATGTGACCCGCCAACCAGCACACGTCACCACACCTACCAGCACGCGTGACCACGCCCACTTGTGCACGTGACCAAACCCACCCGCGCACGTGACCGCCCAAGCACGTGACCAAACTCACCCACGCACGTGACCAATGGACCACTCCACGTGACCAGGCTCACCCGCGCACGTGACCATGCCCACCTGCGCACGTGACCCTCTAACCAGCGCACGTGACCACGCCAGACTGCGCACGTGACTGCGGGCACTTGCGCACGTGCCCACGCCACCCGTGCACGTGACAACGCTGGCCGCGCATGTGACCACGCCCGCCAGCTCACGTGACCCGCCAACCAGCGCACGTGACCACGGCCACCTGCGCGCGGGACCACGGGCGCCTGCGCACGTGACTACCCCAAACTGTGCACGTGACTACGGGCACTTGCGCACGTGACCAAGCCAACATCCGCACGTGACCACACCCACCTGCTCACGTGACCACACCCACCTGCGCACGTGACCACACCTACCGGTGCGCGTGACCATGCCTACCTACGCACGCGACCATGCCAACCTCCGCCCCTGACCACGCCCGCCTGCGCACGTGACCAAGCCAACCAGTGCACGTGACCACACCAATGTATTCACATTAATTTCATTATCAGTATGTTCATGCCACTCTATAAAATAATTCTAAAGATTAGTTAGCAATATTATTATTCATATTTTTCTGAACATTACATGGGAAATCAACATAGCAAAGCCTAGAAACTTATAACTTCATAGCTTTTTTTTAAAAAACTTACTCTGTCTTCTTTAGATGTCTACATCTTCTTATTAGTATCTTACTTCCCAGTACGAATACAAATGCACATAATCTCATGTCAACTTGAAGATTTATCAAAGTACAGGGTGCAGTGTAGCCTTCCAATTATGCCTAATAGTATCTCCTTGTGTGCGTGGCCTCCTGCTACGGCGAGTTCTGGGAATCTCCTCCTCTCTCTCTCTGGCTTCGGCTTCCTGTTGCCTGACCCTGGTGGCTGCAAGACCTCTGGAGATGTGCACACGGCCATTCGATGCACAAGACTTTGCACCCACCCACCTGCGACATTCCTGCCGTCAGCAACAGTGCATGTGGCTTCATGAGTCTGGAGAAGAACTTATGGGCTAGTATCAGATTTATGGACTTCAGTTGGACTGGGCTGGGATGTTTTCCTGATTCACAATTACTTCTTGATAGAAAGCTTTTTCTTACACCTATATGAATGTCACTGGATTTGTTTCTCTAGTCAACCTGGCCTTACACAATATGGTACCTAGGGAGTGGAATACTAGAGAAACAAATCATGAAGGCGGAGAGAGGATGTTTGCCTGACCTCTGCTTTCTGATAGTCTTTTCTCTTTGACTAGTTGGAGGTCAAATATAGTCCTGTATTTTACTTGTTCTCTTCTGGGAAGGGCATGGGAAGTGAAGGTTCTGATGCCCAGAAGTGGTATTTGGTTATTTCTGTCTGAAATTTTGTAATAATGAATGTGACAGGTGTAAATTTTGAGTTCAGGGTGCAAAAATACCCTTCGAACTTCTCTGAGGCCATGCTGGTTAGTCAAACTGGGTGACCAGAGGTCTGGTCCTAGCTTGGTGCCACCAGAGGCCTAAGACCATAATGCATGTGAATGGGATAGTTGAGATCAGAAAGGATTCAATTGGAATGTTTTTAGTATCTGACGGTATTAGGATTACATCGGTCTTTTCTATCTATTTTTATTGCTATAACGCATACTAGCAATGATTCGTGGAAAATATGAATAGAGCATCTGGCCACTGACACCTTGGACCTCGTTCACAGGGAGTAGAGTTGCAAACACGAGCAGATTGCCTGGTCTCAAGTTTAAAGAGCTGTGGGAAGCTGAGCCTATGACATGACTTAGCACCGGGGGGGGGGGCGAAGGTGGGTGAGTATTTGTGACAGGGACTCTTGGTCAAAAGTCAAGACAGCCCATGGGCACGTGAGTGAGGCCAAGTGAGGTGGCCCACAATGAGTTGACCAAATGAAGGAAAGATTTTTGAGCTTGTGAATTGGTGGGCATCTTCCTGCTGACTTGATGGATGGCCTGTCCTGGTTTGACTTTAACGATGGATGCAGACACGCAGGTGCCAACTAGAATGAGATTCTTCACATCAACGAAAATGCTTGTATCCTCGGAGTACTGGGTTGATAGAAGGGGCAGTGGAGACATTGGACACGCGGAATGTGGAAGACAAAGGCATGAAGAAGGTGGCTTAGCGACATGGATGGCTGGAGGAAATGTTGATAGGATTATAGCATGATGATGGAGGTGTTCCCCTAATTGCAATGTTAGGCACAGGATATTTTTGTTTTGTTTACTTATAGAATTTAAATGGTCTACTTATAGTATTTAAATTGTTTTGTTTACTTATAGTACTTAAATGAGGCTGGCACATTTTGAGTAGTGTGCATTTTAGTTTGATACTGTCAGATACAAGTATGATTTTGTGATTGTTTTGTTTTAAAATTATCTATGGTCAAAGAGTTGTGGAAAGGCGTTAAGTTCATAAGGGGTGGTCTGTGCTAGTTACATAAGTTCGTGTCAACTTGAAGATTTATAAAAGGACAGGAGTGGAGTCTAGCTTGTCAATCGGGTCACAGCATGGTGGTACCTCCTTGTGGGCATGGCCTTCTCATCAGGAAGGCCCTGGGAGCCTCTTCCTATCTCTCTGCCTTCATTCCTGCTGCCTGACCCCGATGGCTGCAAGAGCTCCGGTGATGTGTACACAGCCATCAGATCCACACGATTTTGTACCCACTGGCCTGTGATATTCCTGCATTCGCCATTGTTTCATGTGGCTTTGTGAGCCTAAAGAGGAACTTATGGACTAGTGTAGGCCTTAGGAACTTGAGTTTGCCTTGGCTGGGATGTTTTCCTGATATATAATGCTTCTCGATAGAAAGCTCTTTCTTATACCTACATGAGTGTTACTGGGTTTGGTTCTCTAGTCAACCTGGCCTAACACGCTCACTTTCATCTTTTTTTTAATTTTTGGTAGAGGTCCTTAACTTTTCCTATTTATTCTGCTTAGCCTTATCTATTATTCCCAAAATATATAAATGTAATGTATTTCAGGCTCCAAGAGATATACTTCTTTCAAGGAAACATTGGTAAAACAATATCCCTACCTTGCTTTCTCTGTCTAGTGAAAAAAAAGTTTAAGCTGTGCACTCTCCACGTGTCTATCCAAAATCATTCTTTACAAGGCTCTTTGTGAATTTTAAGATTACTTGACCCAGGAAGGGATTATTTGAAAATGACATATGCTACTCTAGGCAAGGGGAATTCTATGCAATTTATGATAAAGTAATTATACTATCATACAAATGAGATGTGTAATATGACCCATCAATAAAATATATTTATATATATGCAACAAAAATTGTATGAGGGTTCTCGCTCTGATTTTTGGATTTCTCCATCTTAGAATTCTCTGAGAATTATTTCGTAGGTGTGGTACATTTCATTTTCCTTCAAGTCATTTGATTGCATTATAACTTAAGGTATATTCTCAGAGAAGATCTTACTCATTACTGTTCATAGAGAGTAACTTATGGAATTATTTTCAGTTAAAATTCCCATACGGCATACCTTAATGAATAATATCTGAAGGTCTTTTCCATATATCTATATTTCAAATTGCTGCTCACTTTGATTAAATTGGTTAGGCCCAGAATTGTATTATTTGTAATTTTGGCTATAATCTGTTTTTCAATTTTATTTACTTATTTTACGTGAAAATATTTCCCAGTAGGCTAAAACTTTTAGACGATACTTTCTGATTGGAGGAACAAACCCCACAGTCAGCAGTTTATATCCACCACTCAATCCCAGTGGGAAAGATGGAGAGAGACCTCTGTCCCTCTGAAGGTTTACAGTCTGGGAAAAAGAGGGAAGTCCTGCTCTGTTCTACAAGATCACTATGAGTCTGAATCAACTTGTGGGCTGTGAGTTTGTAGGAGGGATTTATTTATTTATTTATTTTTATTTATTAATCTGCTTTGGTTATTTTAACCACAATTCATCCTGTTCCAGCTTTATCCTATTTCTTTTTTTCTATTCCAACAAGTAATTGCAGATCAGATCATTATGAACCATAAAATTTTCATTAGCTAATTTAGCTTATTGCACTGTGAAGCACAGGGTCAGCAGTTCAAACTCACCAACCCTTCATGAAAGAAAAATGAGGCTTTCTGCTCCCATGGAGAGTTACGACCTATACCATGTTCAACCTTCATTCTGGTTTCAGTAATTCCTCTCAGTTACCTTGGCCTTGGTCACTCCCTGCGATGGATGAATCCCTCAGGACCAGCGGTGGGAGTGGCGACACCGGGAGGCAAGGGGGTGTAGAAAGAGAGAACCGGTCTTGGCGATGTATGGGGAACCTCCTCTCTGGGAGATGGGCAAAGGGAAGGTGGGTGAGGGGAGACGCCGGGCAGTGTAAAGTAAGATAAAATAATTATTTATAAACTATTAAGGGTTCAGGGGAAAGGGGGGCGTGACCAAGCCCGCCTGCTCACGTGACCGCGCCCACTCGCGCACATGTCCATGCCCACCTGCGCATGTGACCCGCCAACCAGCACACGTCACCACACCTACCAGCACGCGTGACCAAGCCCACTTGTGCACCTGACCAAACCCACCCGCGCACGTGACCGCCCAAGCACGTGACCAAACTCACCCACGCACGTGACCAATGGACCACTCCACGTGACCAGGCTCACCCGCGCACGTGACCACGCCCACCTGCGCACGTGACCCTCTAACCAGCGCACGTGACCACGCCAGACTGCGCACGTGACTGCGGGCACTTGCGCACGTGCCCACGCCACCCGTGCACGTGACAACGCTGGCCGCGCATGTGACCACGCACGCCAGCTCACGTGACCCGCCAACCAGCGCACGTGACCACGGCCACCTGCGCGCGGGACCACGGGCGCCTGCGCACGTGACTACCCCAAACTGTGCACGTGACTACGGGCACTTGCGCACGTGACCAAGCCAACATCTGCACGTGACCACACCCACCTGCTCACGTGACCACACCCACCTGCACACGTGACCACACCTACCGGTGCGCGTGACCATGCCTACCTACGCACGCGACCATGCCAACCTCCGCCCCTGACCACGCCCGCCTGCGCACGTGACCAAGCCAACCAGTGCACGTGACCACACCAATGTATTCACATTAATTTCATTATCAGTATGTTCATGCCACTCTATAAAATAATTCTAAAGATTAGTTAGCAATATTATTATTCATATTTTTCTGAACATTACATGGGAAATCAACATAGCAAAGCCTAGAAACTTATAACTTCATAGCTTTTTTTAAAAAACTTACTCTGTCTTCTTTAGATGTCTACATCTTCTTATTAGTATCTTACTTCCCAGTACGAATACAAATGCACATAATCTCATGTCAACTTGAAGATTTATCAAAGTACAGGGTGCAGTGTAGCCTTCCAATTATGCCTAATAGTATCTCCTTGTGTGCGTGGCCTCCTGCTACGGCGAGTTCTGGGAATCTCCTCCTCTCTCTCTCTGGCTTCGGCTTCCTGTTGCCTGACCCTGGTGGCTGCAAGACCTCTGGAGATGTGCACACGGCCATTCGATGCACAAGACTTTGCACCCACCCACCTGCGACATTCCTGCCGTCAGCAACAGTGCATGTGGCTTCATGAGTCTGGAGAAGAACTTATGGGCTAGTATCAGATTTATGGACTTCAGTTGGACTGGGCTGGGATGTTTTCCTGATTCACAATTACTTCTTGATAGAAAGCTTTTTCTTACACCTATATGAATGTCACTGGATTTGTTTCTCTAGTCAACCTGGCCTTACACAATATGGTACCTAGGGAGTGGAATACTAGAGAAACAAATCATGAAGGCGGAGAGAGGATGTTTGCCTGACCTCTGCTTTCTGATAGTCTTTTCTCTTTGACTAGTTGGAGGTCAAATATAGTCCTGTATTTTACTTGTTCTCTTCTGGGAAGGGCATGGGAAGTGAAGGTTCTGATGCCCAGAAGTGGTATTTGGTTATTTCTGTCTGAAATTTTGTAATAATGAATGTGACAGGTGTAAATTTTGAGTTCAGGGTGCAAAAATACCCTTCGAACTTCTCTGAGGCCATGCTGGTTAGTCAAACTGGGTGACCAGAGGCCTGGTCCTAGCTTGGTGCCACCAGAGGCCTAAGACCATAATGCATGTGAATGGGATAGTTGAGATCAGAAAGGATTCAATTGGAATGTTTTTAGTATCTGACGGTATTAGGATTACATCGGTCTTTTCTATCTATTTTTATTGCTATAACGCATACTAGCAATGATTCGTGGAAAATATGAATAGAGCATCTGGCCACTGACACCTTGGACCTCGTTCACAGGGAGTAGAGTTGCAAACACGAGCAGATTGCCTGGTCTCAAGTTTAAAGAGCTGTGGGAAGCTGAGCCTATGACATGACTTAGCACCGGGGGGGGGGGGGGGGGGGGCGAAGGTGGGTGAGTATTTGTGACAGGGACTCTTGGTCAAAAGTCAAGACAGCCCATGGGCACGTGAGTGAGGCCAAGTGAGGTGGCCCACAATGAGTTGACCAAATGAAGGAAAGATTTTTGAGCTTGTGAATTGGTGGGCATCTTCCTGCTGACTTGATGGATGGCCTGTCCTGGTTTGACTTTAACGATGGATGCAGACACGCAGGTGCCAACTAGAATGAGATTCTTCACATCAACGAAAATGCTTGTATCCTCGGAGTACTGGGTTGATAGAAGGGGCAGTGGAGACATTGGACACGCGGCATGTGGAAGACAAAGGCATGAAGAAGGTGGCTTAGCGACATGGATGGCTGGAGGAAATGTTGATAGGATTATAGCATGATGATGGAGGTGTTCCCCTAATTGCAATGTTAGGCACAGGATATTTTTGTTTTGTTTACTTATAGAATTTAAATGGTCTACTTATAGTATTTAAATTGTTTTGTTTACTTATAGTACTTAAATGAGGCTGGCACATTTTGAGTAGTGTGCATTTTAGTTTGATACTGTCAGATACAAGTATGATTTTGTGATTGTTTTGTTTTAAAATTATCTATGGTCAAAGAGTTGTGGAAAGGCGTTAAGTTCATAAGGGGTGGTCTGTGCTAGTTACATAAGTTCGTGTCAACTTGAAGATTTATAAAAGGACAGGAGTGGAGTCTAGCTTGTCAATCGGGTCACAGCATGGTGGTACCTCCTTGTGGGCATGGCCTTCTCATCAGGAAGGCCCTGGGAGCCTCTTCCTATCTCTCTGCCTTCATTCCTGCTGCCTGACCCCGATGGCTGCAAGAGCTCCGGTGATGTGTACACAGCCATCAGATCCACACGATTTTGTACCCACTGGCCTGTGATATTCCTGCATTCGCCATTGTTTCATGTGGCTTTGTGAGCCTAAAGAGGAACTTATGGACTAGTGTAGGCCTTAGGAACTTGAGTTTGCCTTGGCTGGGATGTTTTCCTGATATATAATGCTTCTCGATAGAAAGCTCTTTCTTATACCTACATGAGTGTTACTGGGTTTGGTTCTCTAGTCAACCTGGCCTAACACGCTCACTTTCATCTTTTTTTTATTTTTGGTAGACCTCCTTAACTTTTCCTATTTATTCTGCTTAGCCTTATATATTATTCCCAAAATATATAAATGTAATGTATTTCAGGCTCCAAGAGATATACTTCTTTCCAGGAAACATTGGTAAAACAATATCCCTACCTTGCTTTCTCTGTCTAGTGAAAAAAAAGTTTAAGCTGTGCACTCTCCACGTGTCTATCCAAAATCATTCTTTACAAGGCTCTTTGTGAATTTTAAGATTACTTGACCCAGGAAGGGATTATTTGAAAATGACATATGCTACTCTAGGCAAGGGGAATTCTATGCAATTTATGATAAAGTAATTATACTATCATACAAATGAGATGTGTAATATGACCCATCAATAAAATATATATGCAACAAAAATTATATGAGGGTTCTCGCTCTGATTTTTGGATTTCTCCATCTTAGAATTCTCTGAGAATTATTTCGTAGGTGTGGTACATTTCATTTTCCTTCAAGTCATTTGATTGCATTATAACTTAAGGTATATTCTCAGAGAAGATCTTACTCATTACTGTTCGTAGAGAGTAACTTATGGAATTATTTTCAGTTAAAATTCCCATACGGCATACCTTAATGAATAATATCTGAAGGTCTTTTCCATATATCTATATTTCAAATTGCTGCTCACTTTGATTAAATTGGTTAGGCCCAGAATTGTTTTATTTGTAATTTTGGCTATAATCTGTTTTTCAATTTTATTTACTTATTTTACGTGAAAATATTTCCCAGTAGGCTAAAACTTTTAGACGATACTTTCTGATTGGAGCTACAAACCCCACAGTCAGCAGTTTATATCCACCACTCAATCCCAGTGGGAAAGATGGAGAGAGACCTCTGTCCCTCTGAAGGTTTACAGTCTGGGAAAAAGAGGGAAGTCCTGCTCTGTTCTACAAGATCACTATGAGTCTGAATCAACTTGTGGGCTGTGAGTTTGTAGGAGGGATTTATTTATTTATTTATTTTTATTTATTAATCTGCTTTGGTTATTTTAACCACAATTCATCCTGTTCCAGCTTTATCCTATTTCTTTTTTTCTATTCCAACAAGTAATTGCAGATCAGATCATTATGAACCATAAAATTTTCATTAGCTAATTTAGCTTATTGCACTGTGAAGCACAGGGTCAGCAGTTCAAACTCACCAACCCTTCATGAAAGAAAAATGAGGCTTTCTGCTCCCATGGAGAGTTACGACCTATACCATGTTCAACCTTCATTCTGGTTTCAGTAATTCCTCTCAGTTACCTTGGCCTTGGTCACTCCCTGCGACGGATGAATCCCTCAGGACCAGCGGTGGGAGTGGCGACACCGGGAGGCAAGGGGGTGTAGAAAGAGAGAACCGGTCTTGGCGATGTATGGGGAACCTCCTCTCTGGGAGATGGGCAAAGGGAAGGTGGGTGAGGGGAGACGCCGGGCAGTGTAAAGTAAGATAAAATAATTATTTATAAACTATTAAGGGTTCAGGGGAAAGGGGGGCGTGACCAAGCCCGCCTGCTCACGTGACCGCGCCCACTCGCGCACATGACCATGCCCACCTGCGCATGTGACCCGCCAACCAGCACACGTCACCACACCTACCAGCACGCGTGACCAAGCCCACTTGTGCACGTGACCAAACCCACCCGCGCACGTGACCGCCCAAGCACGTGACCAAACTCACCCACGCACGTGACCAATGGACCACTCCACGTGACCAGGCTCACCCGCGCACGTGACCACGCCCACCTGCGCACGTGACCCTCTAACCAGCGCACGTGACCACGCCAGACTGCGCACGTGACTGCGGGCACTTGCGCACGTGCCCACGCCACCCGTGCACGTGACAACGCTGGCCGCGCATGTGACCACGCACGCCAGCTCACGTGACCCGCCAACCAGCGCACGTGACCACGGCCACTTGCGCGGGGGACCACGGGCGCCTGCGCACGTGACTACCCCAAACTGTGCACGTGACTACGGGCACTTGCGCACGTGACCAAGCCAACATCCGCACGTGACCACACCCACCTGCTCACGTGACCACACCCACCTGCACACGTGACCACACCTACCGGTGCGCGTGACCATGCCTACCTACGCACGCGACCATGCCAACCTCCGCCCCTGACCACGCCCGCCTGCGCACGTGACCAAGCCAACCAGTGCACGTGACCACACCAATGTATTCACATTAATTTCATTATCAGTATGTTCATGCCACTCTATAAAATAATTCTAAAGATTAGTTAGCAATATTATTATTCATATTTTTCTGAACATTACATGGGAAATCAACATAGCAAAGCCTAGAAACTTATAACTTCATAGCTTTTTTTAAAAAACTTACTCTGTCTTCTTTAGATGTCTACATCTTCTTATTAGTATCTTACTTCCCAGTACGAATACAAATGCACATAATCTCATGTCAACTTGAAGATTTATCAAAGTACAGGGTGCAGTGTAGCCTTCCAATTATGCCTAATAGTATCTCCTTGTGTGCGTGGCCTCCTGCTACGGCGAGTTCTGGGAATCTCCTCCTCTCTCTCTCTGGCTTCGGCTTCCTGTTGCCTGACCCTGGTGGCTGCAAGACCTCTGGAGATGTGCACACGGCCATTCGATGCACAAGACTTTGCACCCACCCACCTGCGACATTCCTGCCGTCAGCAACAGTGCATGTGGCTTCATGAGTCTGGAGAAGAACTTATGGGCTAGTATCAGATTTATGGACTTCAGTTGGACTGGGCTGGGATGTTTTCCTGATTCACAATTACTTCTTGATAGAAAGCTTTTTCTTACACCTATATGAATGTCACTGGATTTGTTTCTCTAGTCAACCTGGCCTTACACAATATGGTACCTAGGGAGTGGAATACTAGAGAAACAAATCATGAAGGCGGAGAGAGGATGTTTGCCTGACCTCTGCTTTCTGATAGTCTTTTCTCTTTGACTAGTTGGAGGTCAAATATAGTCCTGTATTTTACTTGTTCTCTTCTGGGAAGGACATGGGAAGTGAAGGTTCTGATGCCCAGAAGTGGTATTTGGTTATTTCTGTCTGAAATTTTGTAATAATGAATGTGACAGGTGTAAATTTTGAGTTCAGGGTGCAAAAATACCCTTCGAACTTCTCTGAGGCCATGCTGGTTAGTCAAACTGGGTGACCAGAGGCCTGGTCCTAGCTTGGTGCCACCAGAGGCCTAAGACCATAATGCATGTGAATGGGATAGTTGAGATCAGAAAGGATTCAATTGGAATGTTTTTAGTATCTGACGGTATTAGGATTACATCGGTCTTTTCTATTTTTATTGCTATAACGCATACTAGCAATGATTCGTGGAAAATATGAATAGAGCATCTGGCCACTGACACCTTGGACCTCGTTCACAGGGAGTAGAGTTGCAAACACGAGCAGATTGCCTGGTCTCAAGTTTAAAGAGCTGTGGGAAGCTGAGCCTATGACATGACTTAGCACCGGGGGGGGGGGGGCGAAGGTGGGTGAGTATTTGTGACAGGGACTCTTGGTCAAAAGTCAAGACAGCCCATGGGCACGTGAGTGAGGCCAAGTGAGGTGGCCCACAATGAGTTGACCAAATGAAGGAAAGATTTTTGAGCTTGTGAATTGGTGGGCATCTTCCTGCTGACTTGATGGATGGCCTGTCCTGGTTTGACTTTAACGATGGATGCAGACACGCAGGTGCCAACTAGAATGAGATTCTTCACATCAACGAAAATGCTTGTATCCTCGGAGTACTGGGTTGATAGAAGGGGCAGTGGAGACATTGGACACGCGGCATGTGGAAGACAAAGGCATGAAGAAGGTGGCTTAGCGACATGGATGGCTGGAGGAAATGTTGATAGGATTATAGCATGATGATGGAGGTGTTCCCCTAATTGCAATGTTAGGCACAGGATATTTTTGTTTTGTTTACTTATAGAATTTAAATGGTCTACTTATAGTATTTAAATTGTTTTGTTTACTTATAGTACTTAAATGAGGCTGGCACATTTTGAGTAGTGTGCATTTTAGTTTGATACTGTCAGATACAAGTATGATTTTGTGATTGTTTTGTTTTAAAATTATCTATGGTCAAAGAGTTGTGGAAAGGCGTTAAGTTCATAAGGGGTGGTCTGTGCTAGTTACATAAGTTCGTGTCAACTTGAAGATTTATAAAAGGACAGGAGTGGAGTCTAGCTTGTCAATCGGGTCACAGCATGGTGGTACCTCCTTGTGGGCATGGCCTTCTCATCAGGAAGGCCCTGGGAGCCTCTTCCTATCTCTCTGCCTTCATTCCTGCTGCCTGACCCCGATGGCTGCAAGAGCTCCGGTGATGTGTACACAGCCATCAGATCCACACGATTTTGTACCCACTGGCCTGTGATATTCCTGCATTCGCCATTGTTTCATGTGGCTTTGTGAGCCTAAAGAGGAACTTATGGACTAGTGTAGGCCTTAGGAACTTGAGTTTGCCTTGGCTGGGATGTTTTCCTGATATATAATGCTTCTCGATAGAAAGCTCTTTCTTATACCTACATGAGTGTTACTGGGTTTGGTTCTCTAGTCAACCTGGCCTAACACGCTCACTTTCATCTTTTTTTTATTTTTGGTAGACCTCCTTAACTTTTCCTATTTATTCTGCTTAGCCTTATATATTATTCCCAAAATATATAAATGTAATGTATTTCAGGCTCCAAGAGATATACTTCTTTCCAGGAAACATTGGTAAAACAATATCCCTACCTTGCTTTCTCTGTCTAGTGAAAAAAAAGTTTAAGCTGTGCACTCTCCACGTGTCTATCCAAAATCATTCTTTACAAGGCTCTTTGTGAATTTTAAGATTACTTGACCCAGGAAGGGATTATTTGAAAATGACATATGCTACTCTAGGCAAGGGGAATTCTATGCAATTTATGATAAAGTAATTATACTATCATACAAATGAGATGTGTAATATGACCCATCAATAAAATATATTTATATATATGCAACAAAAATTGTATGAGGGTTCTCGCTCTGATTTTTGGATTTCTCCATCTTAGAATTCTCTGAGAATTATTTCGTAGGTGTGGTACATTTCATTTTCCTTCAAGTCATTTGATTGCATTATAACTTAAGGTATATTCTCAGAGAAGATCTTACTCATTACTGTTCGTAGAGAGTAACTTATGGAATTATTTTCAGTTAAAATTCCCATACGGCATACCTTAATGAATAATATCTGAAGGTCTTTTCCATATATCTATATTTCAAATTGCTGCTCACTTTGATTAAATTGGTTAGGCCCAGAATTGTTTTATTTGTAATTTTGGCTATAATCTGTTTTTCAATTTTATTTACTTATTTTACGTGAAAATATTTCCCAGTAGGCTAAAACTTTTAGACGATACTTTCTGATTGGAGCTACAAACCCCACAGTCAGCAGTTTATATCCACCACTCAATCCCAGTGGGAAAGATGGAGAGAGACCTCTGTCCCTCTGAAGGTTTACAGTCTGGGAAAAAGAGGGAAGTCCTGCTCTGTTCTACAAGATCACTATGAGTCTGAATCAACTTGTGGGCTGTGAGTTTGTAGGAGGGATTTATTTATTTATTTATTTTTATTTATTAATCTGCTTTGGTTATTTTAACCACAATTCATCCTGTTCCAGCTTTATCCTATTTCTTTTTTTCTATTCCAACAAGTAATTGCAGATCAGATCATTATGAACCATAAAATTTTCATTAGCTAATTTAGCTTATTGCACTGTGAAGCACAGGGTCAGCAGTTCAAACTCACCAACCCTTCATGAAAGAAAAATGAGGCTTTCTGCTCCCATGGAGAGTTACGACCTATACCATGTTCAACCTTCATTCTGGTTTCAGTAATTCCTCTCAGTTACCTTGGCCTTGGTCACTCCCTGCGATGGATGAATCCCTCAGGACCAGCGGTGGGAGTGGCGACACCGGGAGGCAAGGGGGTGTAGAAAGAGAGAACCGGTCTTGGCGATGTATGGGGAACCTCCTCTCTGGGAGATGGGCAAAGGGAAGGTGGGTGAGGGGAGACGCCGGGCAGTGTAAAGTAAGATAAAATAATTATTTATAAACTATTAAGGGTTCAGGGGAAAGGGGGGCGTGACCAAGCCCGCCTGCTCACGTGACCGCGCCCACTCGCGCACATGACCATGCCCACCTGCGCATGTGACCCGCCAACCAGCACACGTCACCACACCTACCAGCACGCGTGACTAAGCCCACTTGTGCACGTGACCAAACCCACCCGCGCACGTGACCGCCCAAGCACGTGACCAAACTCACCCACGCACGTGACCAATGGACCACTCCACGTGACCAGGCTCACCCGCGCACGTGACCACGCCCACCTGCGCACGTGACCCTCTAACCAGCGCACGTGACCACGCCAGACTGCGCACGTGACTGCGGGCACTTGCGCACGTGCCCACGCCACCCGTGCACGTGACAACGCTGGCCGCGCATGTGACCACGCACGCCAGCTCACGTGACCCGCCAACCAGCGCACGTGACCACTGCCACCTGCGCGCGGGACCACGGGCGCCTGCGCACGTGACTACCCCAAACTGTGCACGTGACTACGGGCACTTGCGCACGTGACCAAGCCAACATCCGCACGTGACCACACCCACCTGCGCACGTGACCACACCCACCTGCACACGTGACCACACCTACCGGTGCGCGTGACCATGCCTACCTACGCACGCGACCATGCCAACCTCCGCCCCTGACCACGCCCGCCTGCGCACGTGACCAAGCCAACCAGTGCACGTGACCACACCAATGTATTCACATTAATTTCATTATCAGTATGTTCATGCCACTCTATAAAATAATTCTAAAGATTAGTTAGCAATATTATTATTCATATTTTTCTGAACATTACATGGGAAATCAACATAGCAAAGCCTAGAAACTTATAACTTCATAGCTTTTTTTAAAAAACTTACTCTGTCTTCTTTAGATGTCTACATCTTCTTATTAGTATCTTACTTCCCAGTACGAATACAAATGCACATAATCTCATGTCAACTTAAAGATTTATCAAAGTACAGGGTGCAGTGTAGCCTTCCAATTATGCCTAATAGTATCTCCTTGTGTGCGTGGCCTCCTGCTACGGCGAGTTCTGGGAATCTCCTCCTCTCTCTCTCTGGCTTCGGCTTCCTGTTGCCTGACCCTGGTGGCTGCAAGACCTCTGGAGATGTGCACACGGCCATTCGATGCACAAGACTTTGCACGCACCCACTTGCGACATTCCTGCCGTCAGCAACAGTGCATGTGGCTTCATGAGTCTGGAGAAGAACTTATGGGCTAGTATCAGATTTATGGACTTCAGTTGGACTGGGCTGGGATGTTTTCCTGATTCACAATTACTTCTTGATAGAAAGCTTTTTCTTACACCTATATGAATGTCACTGGATTTGTTTCTCTAGTCAACCTGGCCTTACACAATATGGTACCTAGGGAGTGGAATACTAGAGAAACAAATCATGAAGGCGGAGAGAGGATGTTTGCCTGACCTCTGCTTTCTGATAGTCTTTTCTCTTTGACTAGTTGGAGGTCAAATATAGTCCTGTATTTTACTTGTTCTCTTCTGGGAAGGACATGGGAAGTGAAGGTTCTGATGCCCAGAAGTGGTATTTGGTTATTTCTGTCTGAAATTTTGTAATAATGAATGTGACAGGTGTAAATTTTGAGTTCAGGGTGCAAAAATACCCTTCGAACTTCTCTGAGGCCATGCTGGTTAGTCAAACTGGGTGACCAGAGGCCTGGTCCTAACTTGGTGCCACCAGAGGCCTAAGACCATAATGCATGTGAATGGGATAGTTGAGATCAGAAAGGATTCAATTGGAATGTTTTTAGTATCTGACGGTATTAGGATTACATCGGTCTTTTCTATTTTTATTGCTATAACGCATACTAGCAATGATTCGTGGAAAATATGAATAGAGCATCTGGCCACTGACACCTTGGACCTCGTTCACAGGGAGTAGAGTTGCAAACACGAGCAGATTGCCTGGTCTCAAGTTTAAAGAGCTGTGGGAAGCTGAGCCTATGACATGACTTAGCACCGGGGGGGGGGGGGGGGGGGCGAAGGTGGGTGAGTATTTGTGACAGGGACTCTTGGTCAAAAGTCAAGACAGCCCATGGGCACGTGAGTGAGGCCAAGTGAGGTGGCCCACAATGAGTTGACCAAATGAAGGAAAGATTTTTGAGCTTGTGAATTGGTGGGCATCTTCCTGCTGACTTGATGGATGGCCTGTCCTGGTTTGACTTTAACGATGGATGCAGACACGCAGGTGCCAACTAGAATGAGATTCTTCACATCAACGAAAATGCTTGTATCCTCGGAGTACTGGGTTGATAGAAGGGGCAGTGGAGACATTGGACACGCGGCATGTGGAAGACAAAGGCATGAAGAAGGTGGCTTAGCGACATGGATGGCTGGAGGAAATGTTGATAGGATTATAGCATGATGATGGAGGTGTTCCCCTAATTGCAATGTTAGGCACAGGATATTTTTGTTTTGTTTACTTATAGAATTTAAATGGTCTACTTATAGTATTTAAATTGTTTTGTTTACTTATAGTACTTAAATGAGGCTGGCACATTTTGAGTAGTGTGCATTTTAGTTTGATACTGTCAGATACAAGTATGATTTTGTGATTGTTTTGTATTAAAATTATCTATGGTCAAAGAGTTGTGGAAAGGCGTTAAGTTCATAAGGGGTGGTCTGTGCTAGTTACATAAGTTCGTGTCAACTTGAAGATTTATAAAAGGACAGGAGTGGAGTCTAGCTTGTCAATCGGGTCACAGCATGGTGGTACCTCCTTGTGGGCATGGCCTTCTCATCAGGAAGGCCCTGGGAGCCTCTTCCTATCTCTCTGCCTTCATTCCTGCTGCCTGACCCCGATGGCTGCAAGAGCTCCGGTGATGTGTACACAGCCATCAGATCCACACGATTTTGTACCCACTGGCCTGTGATATTCCTGCATTCGCCATTGTTTCATGTGGCTTTGTGAGCCTAAAGAGGAACTTATGGACTAGTGTAGGCCTTAGGAACTTGAGTTTGCCTTGGCTGGGATGTTTTCCTGATATATAATGCTTCTCGATAGAAAGCTCTTTCTTATACCTACATGAGTGTTACTGGGTTTGGTTCTCTAGTCAACCTGGCCTAACACGCTCACTTTCATCTTTTTTTTATTTTTGGTAGACCTCCTTAACTTTTCCTATTTATTCTGCTTAGCCTTATATATTATTCCCAAAATATATAAATGTAATGTATTTCAGGCTCCAAGAGATATACTTCTTTCCAGGAAACATTGGTAAAACAATATCCCTACCTTGCTTTCTCTGTCTAGTGAAAAAAAAGTTTAAGCTGTGCACTCTCCACGTGTCTATCCAAAATCATTCTTTACAAGGCTCTTTGTGAATTTTAAGATTACTTGACCCAGGAAGGGATTATTTGAAAATGACATATGCTACTCTAGGCAAGGGGAATTCTATGCAATTTATGATAAAGTAATTATACTATCATACAAATGAGATGTGTAATATGACCCATCAATAAAATATATATGCAACAAAAATTGTATGAGGGTTCTCGCTCTGATTTTTGGATTTCTCCATCTTAGAATTCTCTGAGAATTATTTCGTAGGTGTGGTACATTTCATTTTCCTTCAAGTCATTTGATTGCATTATAACTTAAGGTATATTCTCAGAGAAGATCTTACTCATTACTGTTCGTAGAGAGTAACTTATGGAATTATTTTCAGTTAAAATTCCCATACGGCATACCTTAATGAATAATATCTGAAGGTCTTTTCCATATATCTATATTTCAAATTGCTGCTCACTTTGATTAAATTGGTTAGGCCCAGAATTGTTTTATTTGTAATTTTGGCTATAATCTGTTTTTCAATTTTATTTACTTATTTTACGTGAAAATATTTCCCAGTAGGCTAAAACTTTTAGACGATACTTTCTGATTGGAGCTACAAACCCCACAGTCAGCAGTTTATATCCACCACTCAATCCCAGTGGGAAAGATGGAGAGAGACCTCTGTCCCTCTGAAGGTTTACAGTCTGGGAAAAAGAGGGAAGTCCTGCTCTGTTCTACAAGATCACTATGAGTCTGAATCAACTTGTGGGCTGTGAGTTTGTAGGAGGGATTTATTTATTTATTTATTTTTATTTATTAATCTGCTTTGGTTATTTTAACCACAATTCATCCTGTTCCAGCTTTATCCTATTTCTTTTTTTCTATTCCAACAAGTAATTGCAGATCAGATCATTATGAACCATAAAATTTTCATTAGCTAATTTAGCTTATTGCACTGTGAAGCACAGGGTCAGCAGTTCAAACTCACCAACCCTTCATGAAAGAAAAATGAGGCTTTCTGCTCCCATGGAGAGTTACGACCTATACCATGTTCAACCTTCATTCTGGTTTCAGTAATTCCTCTCAGTTACCTTGGCCTTGGTCACTCCCTGCGATGGATGAATCCCTCAGGACCAGCGGTGGGAGTGGCGACACCGGGAGGCAAGGGGGTGTAGAAAGAGAGAACCGGTCTTGGCGATGTATGGGGAACCTCCTCTCTGGGAGATGGGCAAAGGGAAGGTGGGTGAGGGGAGACGCCGGGCAGTGTAAAGTAAGATAAAATAATTATTTATAAACTATTAAGGGTTCAGGGGAAAGGGGGGCGTGACCAAGCCCGCCTGCTCACGTGACCGCGCCCACTCGCACACATGACCATGCCCACCTGCGCATGTGACCCGCCAACCAGCACACGTCACCACACCTACCAGCACGCGTGACCACGCCCACTTGTGCACGTGACCAAACCCACCCGCGCACGTGACCGCCCAAGCACGTGACCAAACTCACCCACGCACGTGACCAATGGACCACTCAACGTGACCAGGCTCACCCGCGCACGTGACCACGCCCACCTGCGCACGTGACCCTCTAACCAGCGCACGTGACCACGCCAGACTGCGCACGTGACTGCGGGCACTTGCGCACGTGCCCACGCCACCCGTGCACGTGACAACGCTGGCCGCGCATGTGACCACGCCCGCCAGCTCACGTGACCCGCCAACCAGCGCACGTGACCACGGCCACCTGCGCGCGGGACCACGGGCGCCTGCGCACGTGACTACCCCAAACTGTGCACGTGACCACGGCCACCTGCGCGCGGGACCACGGGCGCCTGCGCACGTGACCACACCCACCTGCGCACGTGACCACACCTACCGGTGCGCGTGACCATGCCTACCTACGCACGCGACCATGCCAACCTCCGCCCCTGACCACGCCCGCCTGCGCACGTGACCAAGCCAACCAGTGCACGTGACCACACCAATGTATTCACATTAATTTCATTATCAGTATGTTCATGCCACTCTATAAAATAATTCTAAAGATTAGTTAGCAATATTATTATTCATATTTTTCTGAACATTACATGGGAAATCAACATAGCAAAGCCTAGAAACTTATAACTTCATAGCTTTTTTAAAAAACTTACTCTGTCTTCTTTAGATGTCTACATCTTATTAGTATCTTACTTCCCAGTACGAATACAAATGCACATAATCTCATGTCAACTTGAAGATTTAACAAAGTACAGGGTGCAGTGTAGCCTTCCAATTATGCCTAATGGTATCTCCTTGTGTGCGTGGCCTCCTGCTATGGCGAGTTCTGGGAATCTCCTCCTCTCTCTCTCTGGCTTCGGCTTCCTGTTGCCTGACCCTGGTGGCTGCAAGACCTCTGGAGATGTGCACTCGGCCATTCGATGCACAAGACTTTGCACCCACCCACCTGCGACATTCCTGCCATCAGCAACAGTGCATGTGGCTTCATGAGTCTGGAGAAGAACTTATGGGCTAGTATCAGATTTATGGACTTCAGTTGGACTGGGCTGGGATGTTTTCCTGATTCACAATTACTTCTTGATAGAAAGCTTTTTCTTACACCTATATGAATGTCACTGGATTTGTTTCTCTAGTCAACCTGGCCTTACACAATATGGTACCTAGGGAGTGGAATACTAGAGAAACAAATCATGAAGGCGGAGAGAGGATGTTTGCCTGACCTCTGCTTTCTGATAGTCTTTTCTCTTTGACTAGTTGGAGGTCAAATATAGTCCTGTATTTTACTTGTTCTCTTCTGGGAAGGACATGGGAAGTGAAGGTTCTGATGCCCAGAAGTGGTATTTGGTTATTTCTGTCTGAAATTTTGTAATAATGAATGTGACAGGTGTAAATTTTGAGTTCAGGGGGCAAAAATACCCTTCGAACTTCTCTGAGGCCATGCTGGTTAGTCAAACTGGGTGACCAGAGGCCTGGTCCTAGCTTGGTGCCACCAGAGGCCTAAGACCATAATGCATGTGAATGGGATAGTTGAGATCAGAAAGGATTCAATTGGAATGTTTTTAGTATCTGACGGTATTAGGATTACATCGGTCTTTTCTATCTATTTTTATTGCTATAACGCATACTAGCAATGATTCGTGGAAAATATGAATAGAGCATCTGGCCACTGACACCTTGGACCTCGTTCACAGGGAGTAGAGTTGCAAACACGAGCAGATTGCCTGGTCTCAAGTTTAAAGAGCTGTGGGAAGCTGAGCCTATGACATGACTTAGCACCGGGGGGGGGGGGGGGGGGGGGGGCGAAGGTGGGTGAGTATTTGTGACAGGGACTCTTGGTCAAAAGTCAAGACAGCCCATGGGCACGTGAGTGAGGCCAAGTGAGGTGGCCCACAATGAGTTGACCAAATGAAGGAAAGATTTTTGAGCTTGTGAATTGGTGGGCATCTTCCTGCTGACTTGATGGATGGCCTGTCCTGGTTTGACTTTAACGATGGATGCAGACACGCAGGTGCCAACTAGAATGAGATTCTTCACATCAACGAAAATGCTTGTATCCTCGGAGTACTGGGTTGATAGAAGGGGCAGTGGAGACATTGGACACGCGGCATGTGGAAGACAAAGGCATGAAGAAGGTGGCTTAGCGACATGGATGGCTGGAGGAAATGTTGATAGGATTATAGCATGATGATGGAGGTGTTCCCCTAATTGCAATGTTAGGCACAGGATATTTTTGTTTTGTTTACTTATAGAATTTAAATGGTCTACTTATAGTATTTAAATTGTTTTGTTTACTTATAGTACTTAAATGAGGCTGGCACATTTTGAGTAGTGTGCATTTTAGTTTGATACTGTCAGATACAAGTATGATTTTGTGATTGTTTTGTTTTAAAATTATCTATGGTCAAAGAGTTGTGGAAAGGCGTTAAGTTCATAAGGGGTGGTCTGTGCTAGTTACATAAGTTCGTGTCAACTTGAAGATTTATAAAAGGACAGGAGTGGAGTCTAGCTTGTCAATCGGGTCACAGCATGGTGGTACCTCCTTGTGGGCATGGCCTTCTCATCAGGAAGGCCCTGGGAGCCTCTTCCTATCTCTCTGCCTTCATTCCTGCTGCCTGACCCCGATGGCTGCAAGAGCTCCGGTGATGTGTACACAGCCATCAGATCCACACGATTTTGTACCCACTGGCCTGTGATATTCCTGCATTCGCCATTGTTTCATGTGGCTTTGTGAGCCTAAAGAGGAACTTATGGACTAGTGTAGGCCTTAGGAACTTGAGTTTGCCTTGGCTGGGATGTTTTCCTGATATATAATGCTTCTCGATAGAAAGCTCTTTCTTATACCTACATGAGTGTTACTGGGTTTGGTTCTCTAGTCAACCTGGCCTAACACGCTCACTTTCATCTTTTTTTTTTATTTTTGGTAGAGGTCCTTAACTTTTCCTATTTATTCTGCTTAGCCTTATCTATTATTCCCAAAATATATAAATGTAATGTATTTCAGGCTCCAAGAGATATACTTCTTTCAAGGAAACATTGGTAAAACAATATCCCTACCTTGCTTTCTCTGTCTAGTGAAAAAAAAGTTTAAGCTGTGCACTCTCCACGTGTCTATCCAAAATCATTCTTTACAAGGCTCTTTGTGAATTTTAAGATTACTTGACCCAGGAAGGGATAATTTGAAAATGACATATGCTACTCTAGGCAAGGGGAATTCTATGCAATTTATGATAAAGTAATTATACTATCATACAAATGAGATGTGTAATATGACCCATCAATAAAATATATTTATATATATGCAACAAAAATTGTATGAGGGTTCTCGCTCTGATTTTTGGATTTCTCCATCTTAGAATTCTCTGAGAATTATTTCGTAGGTGTGGTACATTTCATTTTCCTTCAAGTCATTTGATTGCATTATAACTTAAGGTATATTCTCAGAGAAGATCTTACTCATTACTGTTCGTAGAGAGTAACTTATGGAATTATTTTCAGTTAAAATTCCCATACGGCATACCTTAATGAATAATATCTGAAGGTCTTTTCCATATATCTATATTTCAAATTGCTGCTCACTTTGATTAAATTGGTTAGGCCCAGAATTGTTTTATTTGTAATTTTGGCTATAATCTGTTTTTCAATTTTATTTACTTATTTTACGTGAAAATATTTCCCAGTAGGCTAAAACTTTTAGACGATACTTTCTGATTGGAGCTACAAACCCCACAGTCAGCAGTTTATATCCACCACTCAATCCCAGTGGGAAAGATGGAGAGAGACCTCTGTCCCTCTGAAGGTTTACAGTCTGGGAAAAAGAGGGAAGTCCTGCTCTGTTCTACAAGATCACTATGAGTCTGAATCAACTTGTGGGCTGTGAGTTTGTAGGAGGGATTTATTTATTTATTTATTTTTATTTATTAATCTGCTTTGGTTATTTTAACCACAATTCATCCTGTTCCAGCTTTATCCTATTTCTTTTTTTCTATTCCAACAAGTAATTGCAGATCAGATCATTATGAACCATAAAATTTTCATTAGCTAATTTAGCTTATTGCACTGTGAAGCACAGGGTCAGCAGTTCAAACTCACCAACCCTTCATGAAAGAAAAATGAGGCTTTCTGCTCCCATGGAGAGTTACGACCTATACCATGTTCAACCTTCATTCTGGTTTCAGTAATTCCTCTCAGTTACCTTGGCCTTGGTCACTCCCTGCGATGGATGAATCCCTCAGGACCAGCGGTGGGAGTGGCGACACCGGGAGACAAGGGGGTGTAGAAAGAGAGAACCGGTCTTGGCGATGTATGGGGAACCTCCTCTCTGGGAGATGGGCAAAGGGAAGGTGGGTGAGGGGAGACGCCGGGCAGTGTAAAGTAAGATAAAATAATTATTTATAAACTATTAAGGGTTCAGGGGAAAGGGGGGCGTGACCAAGCCCGCCTGCTCACGTGACCGCGCCCACTCGCGCACATGACCATGCCCACCTGCGCATGTGACCCGCCAACCAGCACACGTCACCACACCTACCAGCACGCGTGACCACGCCCACTTGTGCACGTGACCAAACTCACCCACGCACGTGACCAATGGACCACTCCACGTGACCAGGCTCACCCGCGCACGTGACCACGCCCACCTGCGCACGTGACCCTCTAACCAGCGCACGTGACCACGCCAGACTGCGCACGTGACTGCGGGCACTTGTGCACGTGCCCACGCCACCCGTGCACGTGACAACGCTGGCTGCGCATGTGACCACGACCGCCAGCTCACGTGACCCGCCAACCAGCGCACGTGACCACGGCCACCTGCGCGCGGGACCACGGGCGCCTGCGCACGTGACTACCCCAAACTGTGCACGTGACTACGGGCACTTGCGCACGTGACCAAGCCAACATCCGCACATGACCACACCCACCTGCTCACGTGACCACACCCACCTGCGCACGTGACCACACCTACCGGTGCGCGTGACCATGCCAACCTCCGCCCCTGACCACGCCCGCCTGCGCAGGTGACCAAGCCAACCAGTGCACGTGACCACACCAATGTATTCACATTAATTTCATTATCAGTATGTTCATGCCACTCTATAAAATAATTCTAAAGATTAGTTAGCAATATTATTATTCATATTTTTCTGAACATTACATGGGAAATCAACATAGCAAAGCCTAGAAACTTATAACTTCATAGCTTTTTTTAAAAAACTTACTCTCTCTTCTTTAGATGTCTACATCTTCTTAGTATCTTACTTCCCAGTACGAATACAAATGCACATAATCTCATGTCAACTTGAAGATTTATCAAAGTACAGGGTGCAGTGTAGCCTTCCAATTATGCCTAATAGTATCTCCTTGTGTGCGTGGCCTCCTGCTACGGCGAGTTCTGGGAATCTCCTCCTCTCTCTCTCTGGCTTCGGCTTCCTGTTGCCTGACCCTGGTGGCTGCAAGACCTCTGGAGATGTGCACACGGCCATTCGATGCACAAGACTTTGCACCCACCCACCTGCGACATTCCTGCCGTCAGCAACAGTGCATGTGGCTTCATGAGTCTGGAGAAGAACTTATGGGCTAGTATCAGATTTATGGACTTCAGTTGGACTGGGCTGGGATGTTTTCCTGATTCACAATTACTTCTTGATAGAAAGCTTTTTCTTACACCTATATGAATGTCACTGGATTTGTTTCTCTAGTCAACCTGGCCTTACACAATATGGTACCTAGGGAGTGGAATACTAGAGAAACAAATCATGAAGGCGGAGAGAGGATGTTTGCCTGACCTCTGCTTTCTGATAGTCTTTTCTCTTTGACTAGTTGGAGGTCAAATATAGTCCTGTATTTTACTTGTTGTCTTCTGGGAAGGACATGGGAAGTGAAGGTTTGAGGCCCAGAAGTGGTATTTGGTTATTTCTGTCTGAAATTTTGTAAAAATGAATGTGACAGGTGTAAATTTTGAGTTCAGGGTGCAAAAATACCCTTCGAACTTCTCTGAGGCCATGCTGGTTAGTCAAACTGGGTGACCAGAGGCCTGGTCCTAGCTTGGTGCCACCAGAGGCCTAAGACCATAATGCATGTGAATGGGATAGTTGAGATCAGAAAGGATTCAATTGGAATGTTTTTAGTATCTGACGGTATTAGGATTACATCGGTCTTTTCTATCTATTTTTATTGCTATAACGCATACTAGCAATGATTCGTGGAAAATATGAATAGAGCATCTGGCCACTGACACCTTGGACCTCGTTCACAGGGAGTAGAGTTGCAAACACGAGCAGATTGCCTGGTCTCAAGTTTAAAGAGCTGTGGGAAGCTGAGCCTATGACATGACTTAGCACCGGGGGGGCGAAGGTGGGTGAGTATTTGTGACAGGGACTCTTGGTCAAAAGTCAAGACAGCCCATGGGCACCTGAGTGAGGCCAAGTGAGGTGGCCCACAATGAGTTGACCAAATGAAGGAAAGATTTTTGAGCTTGTGAATTGGTGGGCATCTTCCTGCTGACTTGATGGATGGCCTGTCCTGGTTTGACTTTAACGATGGATGCAGACACGCAGGTGCCAACTAGAATGAGATTCTTCACATCAACGAAAATGCTTGTATCCTCGGAGTACTGGGTTGATAGAAGGGGCAGTGGAGACATTGGACACGCGGAATGTGGAAGACAAAGGCATGAAGAAGGTGGCTTAGAGACATGGATGGCTGGAGGAAATGTTGATAGGATTATAGATTGATGATGGAGGTGTTCCCCTAATTGCAATGTTAGGCACTGGATAATTTTGTTTTGTTTACTTATAGAATTTAAATGGTCTACTTATAGTATTTAAATTGTTGTTTACTTATAGTACTTAAATGAGGCTGGCACATTTGAGTAGTGTGCATTTTAGTTTGATACTGTCAGATACAACTATGATTTTGTGATTGTTTTGTTTTAAAATTATCTATGGTCAAAGAGTTGTGGAAAGGCATTAAGTTCATAAGGGGTGGTCTGTGCTAGTTACATAAGTTCGTGTCAACTTGAAGATTTATAAAAGGACAGGAGTGGAGTCTAGCTTGTCAATCGGGTCACAGCATGGTGGTACCTCCTTGTGGGCATGGCCTTCTCATCAGGAAGGCCCTGGGACCCTCTTCCTATCTCTCTGCCTTCATTCCTGCTGCCTGACCCCGATGGCTGCAAGAGCTCCGGTGATGTGTACACAGCCATCAGATCCACACGACTTTGCACCCACTGGCCTGTGATATTCCTGCATTCGCCATTGTTTCATGTGACTATGTGAGCCTAAAGAGGAACTTATGGACTAGTGTAGGCCTTAGGAACTTGAGTTTGCCTTGGCTGGGATGTTTTCCTGATATGTAATGCTTCTCGATAGAAAGCTCGTTCTTATACCTACATGAGTGTTACTGGGTTTGTTTCTCTAGTCAACCTGGCCTAACACGCTCACTTTCATCTTTTTTTTTTTCGTTGAGCTCCTTAACTTTTCCTATTTATTCTGCTTAGCCTTATCTATTATTCCCAAAATATATAAATGTAATGTATTTCAAGCTCAAGGAGATATACTTCTTTCAAGGAAACATTGGTAAAACAATATCCCTACCTTGCTTTCCCTGTTTAGAGAAAAAAAAGTTTAAGCTGTGCACTCTCCACGTGTCTATCCAAAATCATTCTTTACAAGGCTCTTTGTGAATTTTACAATTACTTGACCCAGGAAGGGATTATTTGAATGACAAAATCAGATGGCTTACTAGGCTGGGAATGAAAGATTCAAGAGGAAAGGACCTGCATTCACCATCAAAAAGGGTATTTCAAGATCTATATTGAAGTACAGTGCTGTCTGTGCAAGAGAATATCTATCCCCATGCAAGGAAACGCCGTCAGTATAACTATTACTCACACGTATGCACCAACTACTAGAAGTAGCAATGCAGAAAGTGAAGAAGTCTACCATCATCTTTAGTCTGAAGTTGAACAAGCAATCAGGATGCACGGATCAGTACTGTTGATTGGAACCCAAGCGTTAGAAACAAGGAGGAAGGGACAGTAGTTTGAAAATATGGCCTTGGTGATAGAAGTGAAGCTTGGGTTGGTGACAGGATTTTGCAAGAACCAATGACTTGCTCTTAGAAGATATACTTTTAACAATATATGAGGACTTCTCCAGAGGGAACAGAGAGATGTCCTATTGACGTCCATGGGAAGAAACGATGGGGAAGCTCGCTATCAGCAGCCAACTACGCTCTTGAGAACACTTCAGAACAGACGTGATGCCCTGAACACTAATGAGAGAAGACCTGAGGACTGAGGAGCGGTGGGATGATATATAGACCATCGGACCTCAATAAGTCAAAGGGCACTGCAAAGACAGTCATGACTGAGGCATAAGCGGAGCAAAAGCAGGATTGACCAAGATTTCCTCTTGCTTGGATCCACAACCCATGTGCAAGGAAACAGCAGTGCAGAGCTCAAAGGACACACTGCGTTGCACTGAGCATCTGTGCCCTGAGGATCACAAGCTGTGCCATCCAGAGCCCGAGAGGGACTACGATAAGAGTTCCAACAACACTGAGATGCTGGTGTGCAGAAGGCTGCAGATGACAGTGGAAGCCCGAGATACATGTGAGATCTACACAGGGAATAAGCCTCCCCTAATGGAGGGACAGGAATAAACTGGGTACCAAGCAGAGTGTTGGAGGGAAAACTGTGGTAGATTAAAATGTCAAACCTGACTTGAAGGGTTAAAGCCTTGTCATTTGACCTCCCCTCTGAGACAACTGGCCTTGATTGGGCTCTCAATATTTTCTGGGCTTTTTCATATTGGAGTTTATTTTTATGTATTTTTTCATGTGGGTAACCTTTTTGAATATTTTTAAAGCATTTTTCTGTGTTCTGGTAGATGAAACCCAGGAATGAAGAATGTCTAGAAACAGTAATTGTAATAAATGTTCCTCGGGGTGGGGGTAAAAGGGTGCTGATAGCAAGGAGTTCAAGAAAGGAAGGACGTGCTTTGAAACTTATTGGGGTAGCAATTGTACAATACTGCTCCTAATAAAATGGTTCGGGGGAGGAGGGCACACCTAACTTGTGTGCAACACCTCTTTAAAGTGTCGAGAAGCAGGGACTCGGGTGCTTTGAGGACTAAGGTGCACCTGACCTGAACAGTGGCCTTTTCAATCACCCCACACATTCGAAATTCGGACATTGAATAAGGAAGGCCAAAGAAGAACTGATGTCCGTCCCTGAATCACAGTGCTGGGAGGGAATACTGAAAGGACCCCGTGACTTCCCTGCTGTCCTTTGGGAAGACACATGAACTTTCAGATCAAGCTGTGGCCGGTCACCTCGCGTCTACACAGCGTGGCTTCCCACAAAGCCCTTCCTTGGTCTGGAGCGCTGTGGGAAACGCGAGGTCAGTGCCGGCCGTGCCAGTGCATCTATGGGACTTGACGCCAACAACGAAGGCAGCCAGCAAGAGCGTGGGCACTGCTTCAACTCACGGCCGTGCCAGATCCACTGCCTGCCTCTCGACGAGCACAGATGCAGGGGGAATATGGGGTTCGGCTGGGCTGATTCCTGTTTTACCCTGGAGTGGAAATGGGGGCTGCGACAACAGACATACTCCTCCTGGAGTGGGTCAGAAGGTCCCTGTCGTGACCACCACGTCCATTTGCGCAGGAAGCACTTACAGCCAGGGGTCCTCAGGTTGGTTCTGAGTCCGGGGAACCAGATGCGAGCTCTGCTCCATCAGGTTTTCAGTGGCTGTTTTGAGGCCTGTGTTTCTGAGGCACCCCTGGACATACCCGAATCTCCCACATTTTGGCCAGCATCCTGATGTACCCCCATGGTCTCACTCCACGAAGCACCTACTGTGGACCAAATGCCTTTCATGGTCAGTCATCAGCATCACGCACAGAGCAAGACCTAGCCAGGACCCCCACGCTACGGACGGAGACACCAAGGCTCAGAGAACTGAAGACACTGCCCCGGAGTTGCCTTGCGCTCTGAGTGGCAGTGCCTGCCATGGGCCTGGGCCATTCCAGCCCAGCACCTTCCTCACCACTGTGAAACCACCTGACTGACCACAGACAGCTGTTTGGGAGGCCTGGAGCGACAGCCTTGTGAGGAGAGTGTCCACGCAACAACATTTCTTTCACTTTCCCTTAGCAAAGATGTCCCAGAGCAGAAGCACCAACGGGGCTCGCTGTCATGCCGAGCAGACACTTGAGTGGATCACTCCTAGCTGAACCCCCCCCTTCCGTCTCAGCAAAGGCACCCCCTTTCACAGGTAGGGGCCAGCCAGCTCCTCTCTCCGTGCAGCTTCCCCCAGATGAAACCTTTGTGATCAGCCAGCAGAAATGTGCTCCCACAGTGCCCTCATTAGGGAAACGAAGCAGAAAAAACAGTGTAATTATGGATTCCATTTTCAGCTAAAACAAAACTCGCGTCCAGCTCAGAGCCTTTCTCTAGCCGGGGCATGGTACACTTAGAAGGAACCTTGCGGGTCAATGGCCTCACATTGGTTCAGACGGCCCCCTTCTAGCACTGGGTGGAGGAGGCCCCCTGCTCTACAAGACCTTCAGAGGGCAGCAGCCCACTGAGGGGGGAGGGGGAGAGCCGACTCTCTGGGCGGAGCAGGAGGCGTGGCTGTTCACCATCAGGAGGAAAGGCGAGCTCCACACTCAGCTGAGCGCTACAGACCTGGCTGGCGGGTAATTTGGGTTAAACAGTCGGCTTCGCTCGGGGACTCCAGGGAGGACAGGCAGTGTGACCACCTCACCCAGGCATCTGAGGGGACAGGTCTTGGCTGAGCACTGATGGCAGGTTCTACCAGTAGGCACACTTCTGTGTGCTCCGGGGATCTGAAGAGCACCCATGAAAAGGGAGCCCTCCTTGATGGACACCATGAACGTGACAAGGCCTTGCCACAGTCCGTGGGAAGTAGGTCCCTCGGTGTGGTGGTGGTGAGCTGTAAAAGCCTTAAAGAAAAACTTCTGAAGATGGAAAACAGGGAGACAAAATGCCACAGAGTCCTTTCTGGTTGTTTTTGCTACAGTTTTGGCCACCGCTTGCCCAGGTGTGTGGGCGTGTAGATGCCAGACTACCTCCCAGAGAGGGCGTGTGAAGGCTGCCCTGCCCTTCCCATGGGGCCACCCACACCGTGTCTGGTGCGGGTTCCGCACCTGGAGTGGGCACTGAGGATGTCTGCGGTGGATCACTCTGTGGCACGGGCTGTCCTGCAGGCCTGGGCCACTAAATGCCAGCAGCACTCTCCCCTAGTTGTGACCACAGCTATTTGTCTCCAGATAAGGCAAATGTTCACCGGTGTGTGTGGGGCGGGGGGGTGTACAGGGGGGGGGTTGAGAGAGGGGGAAGGAGGTGCAAAATGGCTGGGATGAAGCAAAGGGCACCCCAGCTGGCAACTGATTAACAGAAACTCACTGTCTAAAGGCTATGATTGTGTGTTCCGGATGGAGCTGTGTACCCCAAAGCAAGTGTTACCAAATCCTATGTAACCTGTGCCATGAGTCCGCTTGGAGAGTAGGGTTCCTTTATCATAGTAAGGAGGCAGGATTTCTATCAGGTGCAGTTTAAAGCAATCTTGTGTAAGGTCCTGAGAACAGACAATAACAAGCAAGCAGATGGATACCACTCCTGGGGACACAGCTGGGAAGGGACAAGGACATTCCCTGAGAGCCAGCACCCTGGATCTGGACTTCTTGAAAGCCTGCACTGTGAGAAAATAACATGTGCCTGCGCTAGATCACAAAGCTGGGCAGGGGGACAGGGGTGTTTGCCTTGGGTCCCCACTGAAGCCCCTTGGCAGTGAGAAAAGGGAGTTAGGAAAAGTTGAACCATGGGAGATGACCAGCCCACTTCCCTCGGCACCTTGCAGTCCCCTAAGAAACAGCCATATGTTTCGGTGATAGTTTGCCATGAGAATCACCAGGGGAAACCAAAGCACAGGCACCCTCCCCTCTGCCAGTCACGTAACGTGGTCGGCTGTTATGTGCGTTGAAAATGAGGAATTCAGAGTCCACAGAGACCAGGTGCCTTGCGTGCGTCTTTGGAGCCGGCACAAGGCCACGCTGCGCCAAAGCACTTGGCTGCAGCTCCCCGTCCTTTGCTCTCCTCCTGCTTCAATCCTGCAGTCCCCTCAGTCCTCATGATGAATGGATACAGCTCTGCTGTTTCCAATTAGAAGTCAACCTTCAACTATCTCCACCTGCAGGGCAGAACTCAGCTAACAAGACCTGCGGTCGGAGGGGAAGCTCACCTCTAAGCCAAAAGGACAATCAGAACCAGAAGGCTTATCACATGGGCCAGATTGCTCCTGAAGACCCCTTCGCCCAATGCCCTGACTGCCAAAGGCTCCAAATTCATCGCTCAGGGAGCCTTGGTGTCACAGTGGGTCTCACATTGAGCAGCTGACCACAGAGTTGCAGGTACGAACCCACCAGCTGCTCCTCGGGAGAAAGATGAGGCTGTCTGCTCCTGTCAAGCAGTCTAGCCTTGGAAACCCCGAGGGCCAGTTCTGCTGGGTCCCGTAGGGTCACTGTGACTTAGGATCTGCTAGTTGGCTGTGGGTTTGGTTTCCCTCGTAGCTGGAAGAAGCAGGTGGACACAGTCAGGTTGGTCTTCCTAGGTACTAGGAGCCCTGGTGGTGCAATGGTTACACCTGGGGCCACGAACTACAAAAAAAATCAGCAGTTTGAAAGCACCAGCCACTCTTCCCAAGAAATATGGGGCTCTCTACTCCCGTAAACAGTCACCGTCTGGGAGACCCACAGGGGCAGCTCTCCCCTGTCCTGTAGGGTTGTTGTGAGTCGGAATCAACTCAGTGGCAGCGAGAGTTTTGTGATTCCTTCATAAATAGGCTCACTTTTCCTCAGTCCCGTCTTGTGATGTGGCTTCCCTGTGACAGTCCGCCCACATCACCCACGTAGTGAGGACCCCTTACCTCCCAGGACTCAAAGCCTGGTGTGGAGGCTCCCACTTCCACGGACCCCGGTGCTGCTGCGTCTGAGAGCTGATGTTCCGAGCGCTCGGTTTGTGGCGGGCTGCAGGTTAAGGGCGGAGGAGCCGGAAATCCATCTGCGTCTCCGCTAGGTTCCGGTTCCCTTAAGTTCTGACCGTTGACCTCTCACGGCCACGGAGTTCATTCTAACAAGCAATGTAAAAACACTTCGCTCTCAGGTGCAGAGAGTTTGCTGTGCCGCACGTGGCCAGCCACTCAGGGGCAGCCTTGCCCTCAGGAACGTGCCTGGTGTGCCCCTGATGGGAACTGGGGCACTAAGAGTCATACTCCTCCGATCAGGGTGGGGGGTGTGTCTGACCCAATTATGTAAACTTTTCTAATCTGCAACAGTGAATCTCTCCCAAATCTCCGCCCTTCCTTCTGTAGTCCTGCCTGTGACAGGGAAGGGGACTTGCCGGCGTTTGTCCTTGATGAGACTGGGGATGACACGATTTCAGCGAAGTATGCTAACTGAACAGTCCGCAATTCAGAAGCAGGACCTGCTCTTAGGGAGAAAGACGAGAGTTTCTTTCTGCTCCTGTTTAGATTTAGAGCCTCGGAAACCTGCAGGGCAGTCCTAGCTGTTCTATAAGGTCGCTAGATGGTGTTTCCTCCTTGATGGCAGCACGTTTGAGTGCCACATAGGCATGAGCCCCAGTCTACCTGCCTTAGGTGGAGGGTCCTGAACCAACCATGTACCATCCATCTTCATGGGTTTACTGTCCTCGTTCAGCCCCTTCCCTGCAAGCTTGCTCCTGCCCACAGCTGCAGTGTCTTCATCTGCCACCATCATGACTGACGGACAGGTTTCTCCATGTCCTATTTAAGTAGTCGAGTTTCTGGGAATCTTGGCCACCATTTGGGCCTTGTGCTGACTGTCTCCCTCATCTGTATGATTTGTCTCTGTCCTGTTTAAGACTTAGTAAGTGTGTCTCCATAAGTTCTTTTTGAATGTGGGGTCCCGTTTATCCCCTACAACAGGTGTATAATTTTTCACCCCCAATTTAAAAATTGGGGGAAAGCTAGTAAAATAAATAGACAGCAGTCAGTACCCTATAGGCCGACTCTCAGGTTTCCTACATCTTGAGCATTGCATATTTTCAAACAAAAGTTCTGCAGCTGTGGGGGCAGTGGGGGGGGGGTTCTTCTGAGGACAGGAAAGTTTTGTCCTCCTATGTCCCCAGTTTGGTCTCTGCTCACTGGACACCTTTCGCCACATTGACTGCGGACTGTACTTAGTTCCACGTCCTGCCCCTCCCCCCAAGATAGATATTGTCCGGTCTTGGCACAACAGACTCCATTTTGAGTTCTGCACCTCCATCTTAGCTCTCAATACTGACCCCTAACTGACCTCCCCTCCCCTGCTCAACCCCAAATTCCTGGAACCAGCTCATCCCAAAGCCAGAATGTTTTCTGAAGATATAGTCACTCCACCCGTGCCTGACATATAGATAAGATTAACAACCTTCTCCCTTCTGAAGCACCTGTGTGCGTAGATCCTCCCCAGCTATGCCTGCCAGCAGTGGGCATAAAAATGCCACCAGGATTTCTTCCCAGTGCGCAGCTTCAATAGCTCAATACCATGAGTTGCTGAACCCGCCCACAAGCTTCTCAATAAAGCCTGCTTCTAAAACTCCGCTAATTGGGTCTTTGATTCTGTTTTCGTGTCCAAATAAACCTTATAGATATCTCTGTGGCATATGCAGTGTTGCGTCTTGTTTTTCTTGTTACATGATACTTCCGTGAGTATTTTTCCATTTTATTAAAAAGTGTTCAGAAACAGAACTGCATGCATGTCTGTGGATGGGTTATAATTTATTTTTAAATGTCGCTGGCATTTGCGATCATAAATCCCCTGGTGATGATCACCCTGTCAGGGAAGGCCTTTTGTTCACATCTCGGTCTCTCCTTAGGCTACATTTCCCCCAATGGGATCCTGGCTCTCACTGTGAAAGGTGGCACCGCCCACCTCAGTTGGGAGGGGCAAGCCTTAGACCCGAGTCCTGATGTCATGGGGACAGTACTGGGGCCACAAAAAGCCACCCCCACCGCGGGAAGCAGTGGCAACATGGACACATTGCATCTGTGTCACTGTCCCTCGAGGCTGCCCCTCTGCAGTGGCCGCGTGCATGTGTAGCCCTCTCCAAAGGTGTCGGCCTGCCTCCTGCTCTAGCTCATAGGAAACCAGCACATTCTGCGCTGGGGGAAGCCAGGCCCCCTGTGGTCATCTTGATTTGGCACAGGGCCTCTGCAGTGGAGCCGAAGGCTGGGTGTCTGGGGCTCTGGTCTGGATGGAAGAGGCTGCTGCCATGTCTTTCTCCCACGGACAGGCTGGGGGTGCAAACTAGAGATCGTGGAGTTAGTAACTGGGCTACCAGGCTTGCTTTTCTAAATAGAGAAAAATGGACGGATTTGTCAAAGCCACACACCTGTGATTGTAATGGCCATGCCTGGCCTAGGGAGAACTGCTGAGGTCTTTAGTTAGCACGGACAAACACCTGGTGTGCACCACATCACCAATGAGCTGCTGGCTCTTCACACTCGGTTTCTAGGACACATTCTTTTGACACATTCAGATTTTCTCAATGACAAAGACAGAAATGGTTGCCATTGACCTCCTACCACTGACTTCTATCCAGTTAATGAGATGGATACAAATCCAGATTTATTTTCTCCTAAGCCTTCGAAGCTCGAAATTCTTTGTGTGGTATACCTAACTCTACAGATACATGTCAATTTGACATGAACATAACATGAGCGTTGACCTCAGTAAATTTGTTTCACTCATGAGAACATTACTTCAGTAATAACTATGTGCAGTCAAAAAATTCTTGTAGAGCAAACATCAAATGCAAAGACAGACAATGCAGTGGAAACTGCCATACTGACACACCCAGGGGACGTTAGGATGTGTGGAAGATAACACCTCAAATACCATATAATGCTACACAGTATAAATTGTATATAGAGCTAGAGCGTCACATCGTTTCCTTGGTAAGTTAATGGTATAATTATGTTATTTTTAAGTAAGCCTTTTTTAAAAAAGAAAATGTATGGTTTCATTAATGTGTCAACTGGAAACATGTCCTTTGAGATAGATAGGTCTATAAGAAATATCGATAAACCCAGCATTAAAAGAGCCACTGCCTTCAGTCAGTCCTAACTCACAGTGGCTCTACATAGGGTTTCTAAGATGATGAATCTTTACTGGCGCAAAGAGCCTCCGCTTTCTCCCGAGTGCTGGCTGGTGGGTTTGAATGGCTGACCTCCTGGCTAACGCGCAGGGCCTGACCTGACCATGGTTAAGACTCAGCTGTGCCATCAAGGAATTCCGGAGTCATTAGCAACAGACAGAGGCAGGGACCGTTGGGAAGAGCAACAGTTCAGCGTGTGTGCTGACTGGGACAGACGCAAAAAGATCCTTATGGAGAGAAAAGCTCAAAAGTTCACTTCCGTGGAGTCAGCGAGTACGTAAAACTTAAGGAGAATGAATGGCTGTTACTGGGTCTTGTTCCAAGATCAACAATAGAATGGGAATCACTGAAAAGCAACAACAATAGGAAATAAAACGTGTTTGCCAGCAGACGGGGAAAAAATCCAGAACCCTTATAGTGGTCCCACGGCTAAGGTGCTTGCTGCTACCTAAAGTTCAACTGTCAGAACCCATGAGTCACTCCCTGGGGGAAAGACATGGCTGTCTACTTCCACACAGACTCACAGTCTCAGAAAACCCATAGGTGGGCAGCTCTGCCCTGTGCCACAGGGTCCACAGGGCCACTCTGGGTTGGAACTGACTTGATGGCAATGGGTTTAGGGTTTGGGTTACTGTTGTTTTTGTTTTTTATTTACCGTGGAAAATAGCTTGGTGGTTTTGCTACATGTTAAATGTACAACTACAGCACGGCCTCCGCCATTCCAAATGCAGAGGCACCTCAGACCTGTGTCCGCCATGCCGCCTGCGCCATCCCTGACAGTCCAGAGGTGGAGTGATGGTCCTGTCCCCACGAGCGGACTTGAAGGAAAATGAAATGTATGGCACCTAGGAAATAATTCTCAGAGAATTCTAAGATGGAGAAATCCAAAAATCAGAGCGAGAACCCTCATAAACTTGTTGTTGCATATATAAAATATATTTTATTGTTGGGACATATTACACATCTTATTTGTATGATAGTATAATTACTTTATCATAAATTGCATATAAATCCCCTTGCATATAGTAGCATATGTCATTTTCAAATAATCCCTTCCTAGATCAAGTAATCGTAAAATTCACAAAGAGCCTTGTAAAGAATGATTTTGGATAGACACATGGAGAGAGCACAGCTTAAACTTTTTTTTTTTGCTAAACAGATAAAGCGAGGTAGGGATATCGTGTTACAAATGTCTCCTTGAAAGAAGTATATCTTTTTGAGCATGAAATACATTAAATTTATATATTTTGGGAATAATATATAAGATGAAACAGAATAAATATGAAAAGTTAAGTAGCTCTACAAAAAAGATGAAAGTGAGCGTGTTAGGCCAGGTTGACTAGAGAAACAAACTCAGTAACACTCATGTAGGTATAAGAAAGAGCTTTCTAGTGGAGGGTGAGTGGGTTGGAAAGGGGGAACTGATTACAAGGAGCCACATGTGACCTCTTCCCTGGGAGAGGGACAGCAGAGAAGGGGGGAAGGGAGACCCCGAATAGGGCAAGATATGACAAAATAACGAGGTATAAATTACCAAGGGCATATGAGGGAGGGGGGAAAAGGGAGGGAGGGGGGGAAAAAAGGAGGACCTGAAGCAAGGGGCTTAGGTGAAGAGCAAATGCCTTGAGAGTGATTGGGACAGGGAGTGTATGGGTGTGCTTTGTACAATTGATGTATGTATATGTATGGATTGTGGTAAGAGTTGTTGGAGATCCTAATAAAATGTAAAAGAAGAAAAAAAAAAAAAAGAAAGAGCTTTCTATCGAGAAGCATTATATATCAGGAAAACATCCCAGCCAAGACAAACTCAAGTTCCTAAGGCCTACACTAGTCCATAAGTTCCTCTTTAGACTCACAAAGCCACATGAAACAATGCTGAATGCAGGAATATCACAGGCCAGTAGGTGCAAAGTCGTGTGGATCCGATGGCTGTGTACACATCACCGGAGCTCTTGCAGCCATCGGGGTCAGGCAGCAGGAATGAAGGCAGAGAGATAGGAAGAGGTTCCCAGGGCCTTCCTGATGAGAAGGCCATGCCCACAAGGAGGTACCACCATGCTGTGACCCGATTGACAAGCTAGACTCCACTCCCGTCCTTTTAGAAATCTTCAAGTTGACACGAACTTATGTAACTAGCACAGACCACCCCTTATGAACTTAACACCCTTCAACAACTCCTTAACCATATATAATTTTAAAACAAAACAATCATAAAATCATAGTTGTATCTAACAGCATCAAACTAAAGTGCACACTACTCAAAATGTGCCAGCCTCATTTAAATACTATAAATAAAGTAAAAAAATATTCTGTGCCTAACATTGCAATTATGGGAACACCTCCATCATCATTCTATGATCCTATCAACATTTCCCCCACCCATCCATGTTGGTAAGCCACCTTCTTCATGCCTTTGTCTTCCACATTCCGGGTGTCCAATGTCTCTACTGTCCCTTCTATCAACCCAGTACTCTGAGGAGACAAGCATTTTCATTGATATGAAGAATCTCATTCTAGTTGGCACCTGCGTGTCTGCATCCATCGTTAAAGTCAAACCAGGACAGGCCATCCATCAAGTCAGAAGGAAGATGCACCAATTCACAAGCTCAAAAATCTTTCCTTCATTTGGTCAACTCATTGTGGGCCACCTCACTTGGCCTCACTCAGGTGCCCATGGGCTGTCTTGACTTTTGACCAAGAGTCCCTGTCACAAATACTCACCCACCTTCGCCCCCCCCCCCCCCGCCCCGGTGCTAAGTCATGTCATAGGCTCAGCTTCCCACAGCTCTTTAAACTTGAGACCAGGCAATCTGCTCTTGTTTGCAACTCTAGTCCCTGTGAACTAGGTCCACAGGTGTCAGTGGCCAGATTCTCTAGTCATATTTCCTCAAGGTGTTCTGACTGTTGCTGGAATTATTGAACGAGATTATGAAAAAGTTAAGGCAGTGATGAATTCTGATATATCATGGTTTATAAAAGAAGATCGCTTAAGCCAATTTTGGCTTCCTTGCTTTCCTAGAGTAAAATTGTATGTCTATCAGGAAAGAGTACTTGAGAAGTCTGACCACCCTTTAAATCAAGGGGTCTTTTGGAATGCTGTTGTGGGGCAACGACAGCGCTTACCTCACCCCCCACCCCCCACGGAATTAGTGATTGAAGGGAAAATGGTTTTAAACTTTGGATACAGGGTCATTCCTTTAGGGCATTCAGGAGTGCCTAAGACCCTCCCATGAACTTCCTCTAAATCCAGCATGGAAGGAATGAGTGAAGTTAACCAAGAGAGACGATTGCAAGATTGTAAAATCATACAGTGTAAGAAGCCTGAAGGGCAAAGCGGCTTAATTGAGCCTATAACCATTTTGGTAAACTGGAGAGAGAATAAAATGTCTGTTTGGTAAATTACTTAAAGAACAGCTGAACAAAATTTCTTAAGAATTTTTCAGTCTTTCAAAGTATGGTAAGAAATTCTCTCAATTTAGCTCTCTTAATTCTCTGAGAGCCGAAAGCCAAGATTCACTTAACAATGGAGGCTATCTAACAAGTAGTTTCACTGGTTCAACACCTAGCCAGGTAACTGAGACTGCTAGCAGTATTTTAATATTTACATTGTTAAAACAGAAGGGGGAAAAGAGGAATCTCATGTGTGACAAATTTCATTCAGTGATTTTAACCAAATTTTTTTTCTCCTTACTAAAAGTGCGTGAAAAATGAGGGCAGAGAAACACGTTTTCAATTCTACAGAGAAAATTAATCCTAAGAAATCTGAAGACGATGGAAACCACGTTTGGGATCCAGGTCCATTCACCTGGAGAAGAGGCTATGCAATCATGTTTTTACATAAGAAAGCTGTGGGCCTCTCCTTAGAAGGACGCAACCATGTTTGGAGAAAGATGGACAGGGAAGAGATGGAGAAGCCACCCGCTATTCATCATAATTCCTTTTTCAGGTTCATGACTCCCCAGAGAGAGGGGCTATTTGTTTATATTTTTCACAGGCAACGGAGATAGATAGGTGGATTTCTCTTCTGCCAGCAAGGCCCAGAAGAAAGGAGAGAAGCTGATATGTGACGCGACCCTGTCCTGTTACGGAAGTTATCCAAAACGTCAAGGAGACCTGGCAGATTCCTGAGAATGACGATTGCTGACTGCTGAGATATTTCTTGCATGGCTGACGCTGTCTAAAGGACACCCTGGGACACTATCAAAACTGAACATTATTTGGCTATCATCATGGGTTCACGGTGAGATCTCATCTTTATTTTAATTTACCTCTCTCAGATGATTAGTGATCACTGTTAGCATTTTTACATGTGTTTTTGAGCCACGTGAGTGTCATCTTTGGTGTACTATGTCTTTTGCCCACTTTTGAATTGGATTTTCCCCCTTATTGAGGTGTCACACAATGGTATAGATTTTAGTAATCCGGGCCTTGTTTGTTGTGTCTTTGCTCAAGATTTATTCCCAGTACATCGGGCTCTCATTTTACTCTTTGGGTAAAGTCTTAATGTGTGCAACTTATTTTCAGTAGGTCTCGGTTATCTATTTTGTCTCCCACTTTGTGCGCTTTCCTTTATATTATATTTGGTAGTCTGTGTATGCCCTGCAATAGAACTGTGAAGGTTTTCCCAGTGTTCTCATTGATGATCCTTATAACTCTGGGGTTTGAACTCATGTCCTTAATCCATCCTGAGTTCATTTGTGTGCCTTGGATTAGGGAGGGGTCCTCTGGTACATGGAGATGGAGATCCAATTTCTCCAGCCCCATTTGTTGAAGAGGCTGTCACATAACAATTTCATGGATTTGGTCCTTTGTCAAAGATCACTTGCCTGTATTTGGATGGGTTTATTTCTGTGGGTATTTTTTTTTCCTGGTGCATTATCTATGCATATATGATTACACCATTACAAGCCTGTTTTGACTAATGTGGTTGTCATAGGTGTTGAGGTAGGTAGCGTAAGACTTTCTATGTTGTTCTGTCTAAGGAGTTCTTTGCTTATCCTAGGTCTCTCATATCTCCAAATGAAGTCGGTAATTGTTTTTTCCATTTCACAAAGAATGACATTGGGATTTCCATCGCAATTGCATTGTGTTTATAAAAATCTCTGGGTAGCATTGATATTTTCACAATGATAAGTCATCATATCCATGAACATTGGATGCTTTTGCATTTGTGTAGGTCTCTTGGTTTCTTGTAATAAATTCACCTCGTTTACTTTGGATAGTCATTTGTTTCTTTAATTAGGTTTCTCGCTAAGTAATTCATCTTTGTATAACTTTGATAAGTGGTATTGCTTTTTAATAACCTTTTCAGAGCTCTCTTGACTAGTATACAGAAATCCAATATAGTTTTACTTATTAATCCCACAGGTTTTCCAAAATACCTCCATTCATTCCAGCCATCTTTTTGGAGAATTCATGTTTCTTTTTATATATGAAATCACATCATCTATACATAGTTAAGAGTTTTACTTAATTTTTTTTGCCCAATTCTTTTCCCTTGATTTTTTAATGGCTTAATTCTTTTTTAATTGTTCTGGCTAAGACTTCGAGCCAAAAGAGTAGTGTTAAATAAGAGTAGTGATGTGGACAGTCTTGTTTGGTTCTGGTTCTGAAGGGAAATGTTTTCAAAATTTTTCCCTTTGCGCATGATTTTGACCTTTATTTCTTAGTATATATGGCTTTGTGGGTTTTTATGTTCATGAATTTCTTTCTATTCCTATTTCCCAGAGTGTTTTTTATAACAGAAATGCCTATTGCATATTTTCAAATGCTTTTTCGGTATTTATTGTTATTATCATGACTTCTTACACATTGTCTTTTTCTTTGGTGTATTACATTAATTATTTTTCAAATGTTGAGCCAACATTTTTTGTCCCTAATCTGAATCCCACCAGATGATGGTGGAGTTTTTTCCATTAAAAAAAAAAAAAGCTCTTGATTTTATTTGCCAACATTTTACGGAGAAGTTTAGAGTCTATGTTGATGAGGGATATTGGTTTATAGTGTTCTGTATTTGTGGGGTCTTTGCCTAGTTTCCGGATCAGTGTTACCCTCCATTCATAGAATGTCTTTCAGAGTTTGCTTCCCTTTTCTATATTCGGGAAGAGTCTGTGTAGATTTGGTGATAACTCTTCCCTGAATAATTGGTAGAATTCCCCTTTGAAGCCATCTGGTCCTGGGCTTTTCTTGGTTGAAACTTTCTTCATAACCTATTCTATTTAATATTTTGTTATTGATCTGTTATTTTTCCATATTTTCTGCATCAATTTGGGTGTATTGTGTATCTCAAGATATCAATCCATTTCTTCTACATTTTCAAAACTACTGGAGTAATCCACATTGAAGCCCAAAATCCGTGATTATCATCAGCAAGTGTTTCAGATCCTCCTTACTTTCAGCAAGTCAGTTTTGTCATCCGCATATGGAAGGTTGTTAATAAGCCTTCTTCCAGTCCTGATGCCACATTTTTCTTCATATAAGCCAGCCTCTCTGATGATTTGCTCAGTATACAGTTTAATTAACAATGGTAAGAGAATTCAACCGTGATGTATACCTTTCAAAATTTAATACACAAAATTAACCATGCAGTCTTTTCTTGTTCAGTTCAGAAACACACAGCTGTCTCAATTAATGGAAAGCTTCCATATGACAACAACGAAGTTTTGTGGAATTATCGTTCTTCTCAAAGCTATCTGTAGTTTTTTTTTAATGATCCATATAATCCCAAGGCTTTGCCAGTAGAATTTTGCCCCTGAAAAGCTTTCAATATTGAAGCTTGAGGCTTTCACTACTTTTTTCATTTTTTCAGGTTGATATATGGTGTGCATATTCTTCATGTTGGGCTTTCCGACTCCAGCTATTTGCACATTTCACTCTAGTATTTTATTTTGTCTTCATATGTTGTCCTTTGAAATTTTCTGTTCACCTCTTTTGTGTCATCATTTCTTTTTTTTAATCTTTATTTATTTATTTATTACATTTTATTAGGGCCTCATACAACTCTTATCACAATGCATACATATACATACATCAATTGTATAAAGCACATCCATACATTCTTTGCCCTAATCATTTTCAAAGCATTAGCTCTCCACTGAAGCCCTTTGCATCAGGTCCTCTTTTGTTTTCTGCCTCCCTTCCTGCTCCCCCCTCCCTCACGAGCCCTTGTTAATTTATAGATTGTTATTTTGTCATATATTTCCCTATCCGGAGTCTCCCTTCCCCCCCTTCCCTGCCGTCCCTCTCCCAGGGAGGAGGTCACATGTGGATCCCAGTCATCATTTCCCTCTTCCCAACCCACTAACCCTCCACTCTCCCAACATCTCCCCTCACACCCCTGGTCCTGAAGGTATCATCCACCCTGGATTCCCTGTGCCTCCAGCTCCCATATGCACCAGTGTACAATCTTTGCCCCATCCAGTCCTGCAAGGTAGAACTTGGATCATGGTAGTTAGGGGGAGGAAGCATCCAGGATCTGAGGATAATCTGTGTTCTTCATTGGTACTACATCACACCCTGACTGACCCATCTCCTCTCCTAAGCCCCTCTATGAGGGGATCTCCAATGGCCGACAAATGGGCCTTGGGTCTCCACTCTGCACTTCCCCCTTATTCCCGATGGCATATATATATACGTACACACACACACACACACATATATATATTTGCATGATGCCTTATACCTGGTCCCTTTGGTACCGCGTGATCGCACAGGCTGGTGTGCTTCTTCCCTGTGGGCTTTATTGCTTTTGAGCTAGAGTGTCATAATTTTTACACATGTTTTAGCTATGGTGTAGTCAAGACTAAGTTAAAGACTCCCTTTTGACATCCATTTTGATATATTTTTTTCTGTCTTTTATAATATTTTTCTCATCTGGTATCATTCCACAGATCATTTGGTCTTCTGTCATTAGTGTTCAATGAATCAAATTTATTTTTGTGAGAAATTTAAGTGAGATATACCTGTTGTATTTGGACTCTCGTGGGTTTGTTTTATTCTTCTTCAACTTGAATTTGAACATGATCATGAGCAATTGATGCATTACACTCAGCCCCTGCCTTCATTTAAAGTGCTGATATTGAGCTTCTCCATGGTGTCTTTTTAGTCAGTTTGGTTTCTATGCATTCCATCTGGTGAAGCTCATGTATACAGTCTCAATTTATATTGTTCCAAAAAGGGATTTACAGTGAAATATTTGTAAAAATTTATTATGTGATCTTCAGCTTTGTTTCTATCACCATGGTCTTATTTTCTAACTACTGTTTCGTCCTCTTTGCTTGAACATTTTTGTTCCAATCGGCAACTATTATCAATGCATGTTGATTCCCTTTTTGATCCATTTCAGACTGAAGAAGATGGTAAAATTCTAGAATTCTGATATTGCTTCATCAATAGCATTAGTGGTTATTGAAATAAATTTGAATACACTTCGTATTAACTGGATTCCCTTAAATCTGTTTCGATATCATCTTATCACTTGCCTATTAGTTTGTCATACTATAGTGGTGTGTATGTTGCTGTGATGTTGAAAACCATGTAGCTGGTATTTAAAATACAATTAGAGTTACCCAAGATGGACAGTTTTCAGCACAGCTTCCAGACTAAGAACAGACTACAAAGAAGGAATAGCTGTCCATTTATGAGGAATTAGCAACATAAACCATGAACGCTTTATAAAAAAGTGTAATCTACAAAGCACCACGACATTTTAGCGACATCCCTTCTTCAGTCAATATAAATAACAATGATTTTCATTATTTCAACGAGGACAGCAAGATATTTACTATTAACTTACCCATCACACTGAAAGTTTCTCATGTTTCAGACCTAAATTTTGAAGAGATACTGGCCCATTCAATTTGGATACTCTAATAAAGTATTTAAAATAAACTATATGAAGCTGAATTTGATAAAGTCTCTGGTCTCCCAAACAGTTCTCCAGCTGACTATGTTTCCCTGGTGCTACTGACATCAGTATTCCTGACACTCTTTGGGCACCTATGAATAATAAGTACCTTTCCTCTCCCCAGTGTCCTACAGTCAGTCACAGCTCCTGTCCATCACCTCTATCTGAATACATGTGCCAACAACTATAATGTACCAATTGCTAGAGAAATTAGTGAGCTGTGTCATTAATTCTCCATTATATCTGGAAACAAAATGATTCCAGAAAACAGTAACAGAAGGAAAGCTATTTAGGAAGATTATTAATACCCCCCTTTCCTTCTCACACTCTCCTGAGACATAAGTAAACCACACACAAACACGTTTCACACAAACACATTCATCTTCACGGACTCACAATTCAAAATAAATCTCAATCAGATATATTTTATATTCGTTTATTTAACAAGTATGAGTATCTACATGGCAGGCAATAATTCTCTGACCTTTTTAAAAAACAGCATTGATCCCTGTTATTGAACTTATTTTCTTCCCGGTCAAACAGGGAAAACAAACTTGAGAGGTAAATGATTAATATGATTACCAAGTTGTAATAAATCATTTGATCAAAACAAAAATGAACAGAGATAAATACTGATGTAGAATGGGAAGGCAACATTGATGATTAAGACTCATTAGGGAAGTGAAGTTTCAGATGACAATTGAATGATGAAAATAAACAATTCAGGAGAAGAATTTTAAAAGAATGCTCAGGAAAAGAAGCCCACTTTGCATCTAATGCTTCTATGAAAAATAAGGGTTTGACACACACACACACACACATATATATATATATATATATATATTTTTTCAAAAGTTAAAACAAAACTATAAGCCTTCAATAACATCCTTGGGTATGCGTGTGTCTATGTATATGTGTGTTTAAGGGCGAGCAATTAAGTTAAGTTATGTATAAATATTTATAATTAAATATGTGGATAATCTATGTATGAATTCTTATATGTGGATATGTAGAGAATAGGTGTCCGGATAGATACATGTGCATATGAGTGTATGGCGGCCACACATACATGTGTGTTCCCAGCATACACGCATATGACATGAGTGTATTGACCCAACAGAATGCTCAAACTGCTGAAGTCCTCAAAGTAACATCCTTAGGTGCACCTGATTCAAGCCATGGTATTTTCCAATTTCCTCATATGCCTGTAAAAGTTGGACATTGAATAATGAAGTGCTAAGAAGAATCGGTGCATTGTAATTGTGGTTCTGGAGAAGAAGATTGAAAGTACCAGGGACTGCTAAAATTCAAACTAACTTGTCTTGGCCGATGTAAGCAAGAGAGTTCCTTAGAATCAGGGATGACAAGACTTTATCTTAAATACGTTGGTCTGTTGGTCTTCCTGTCAGGAGAGATTCGTCCCTGGAGAAGCCCATCATGTGTGCTAAAGTGAAGAGGCAGAGACAAAGAGCAAGTCCTCAACGAGGTGAGCTGGCCCAGTGGCTGCAACCCTGGGTTGAGACATAGGAACAATCATGAGGAGAGCCCAGGACTGTGCAGTGTTTCCTTCTGTTGTGTGGAGGCCAAGATGGGTCAGAATCCACAACAGCAACATGATTGGATGGAGCATGGTTGCTTGGATATGAGTAGTACATACGCCTACATATGTAAGCATGTGTGTGTGTGGGGGCGGTGGTTGTTGTGTGTGTGTATCTGTGAGAGAGGCCTTTGAAAAATTTAGACTGTAAAGACAAGTATCTTAAATGTTTATCTTAAGGAGTCCTCAAAGTATTTCGTATGCCGACGAGTTTGAGAAGTTCTAAGGGTGAAAAGAACAAATGGGAGATAACACTTTTGAAGGGAGTTGAACTTCTTTCTCCAATATCAGAGGGTGAGAGGAGAAAATGAGCACAAAGATGCACCAAATTGGGGGCTGAGTCGTGGCAAAAGAGGACATGTTCCATCTGCTGACTTATATTTTCAATGTGAATTAAGCACTACTATGTCATGAGACATAGTGCACACCATAGAAAATGTGTGAATGTTTGATCATAACTTTTAAAAAATGCTATACATTTAATCTGTTTTCTTCAGTAAATTTCAGGCAAAGATCTCTTCACTATCAGAGTTCACTCAGCATTGAATTTTATGAAGAAAATGATATTTAAATAAAGAAAAGCAAGTTAGTGGGGTTTTTTTACTAAAAAAGAGTAATAAAGATAAGGAGCTGTATATTTTGTACCAGAGAGTAATGCAATTAAATACAAACTGATTTGGGAATGAAGTTGGCAACCTCTTTTCACATCTGTGATACGTTCCTACCAAGGTTTTCTGAATTCTGTCAGTTAACTGATTGCTCACATGCCTCTAGTTTTCTTTTGAGAATACACAGAACATGTGATGATCTTTGACTCACTATAAAATGTCTCCAGTTTATATTTACACACAGAACTGTAGTTTGGACTCAATGAAAATATAGGATTTTTTCCTGATATTGTTCTGAACATATATTATTTAAACTTAGCTAATCACATTGAACATATGTGACAATATCACTAAATGTACATCATGTGTATTAAAACGTGTAAATGTGAACAATATGAAATATAAATCACAATAGAAAAAGGAATTTTAAATCAGGCAGCAATAAAAGGATATGCTTATTCAAAGAATTAAGATGATATTATGTAATAACATTAATTTCATTATCAGTATGTTCATGCCACTCTATAAAATAATTCTATAGATTAGTTAGCAATATTATTATTCATAGTTTTCTGAACATTACCTGGCAAATTAACTTAGCAAAGCCTAAAAACTAATAACTTCATAGCTGTTTTTTTTGAAACTTACTCTGTCTTCTTTAGATGTCTACATCTTCTTATTAGTATCTTACTTCCCAGTACGAATACAAATGCACATAATCTCATGTCAACTTGAAGATTTATCAAAGTACAGGGTGCAGTGTAGCCTTCCAATTATGCCTAATGGTATCTCCTTGTGTGCGTGGCCTCCTGCTACGGCGAGTTCTGGGAACCTCCTCCTCTCTGTCTCTGGCTCCAGCTTCCTGTTGCCTGACCCTGGTGGCTGCCAGACCTCTGGAGATGTGCACACAGCCATTCGATGCACAAGACTTTGCACCCACCCACCTGCGACATTCCTGCCGTCAGCAACAGTGCATGTGGCTTCATGAGTCTGGAGAAGAACTTATGGGCTTGTATCAGACTTATGGACTTCAGTTGGACTGGGCTGGGATGTTTTCCTGATTCACAATTCCTTCTTGATAGAAAGCTTTTTCTTACACCTATATGAATGTCACTGGATTTGTTTCTCTAGTCAACCTGGCCTTACACAATATGGTACCTAGGGAGTGGAATACTAGAGAAACAAATCATGAAGGCGGAGAGAGGATGTTTGCCTGACCTCTGCTTTCTGATAGTCTTTTCACTTTGACTAGTTGGAGGTCAAATATAGTCCTGTATTTTACTTGTTCTCTTCTGGGAAGGACATGGGAAGTGAAGGTTCTGATGCCCAGAAGTTGTATTTGGTTATTTCTGTCCGAAATTTTGTAAAAATGAATGTGACAGGTGTAAATTTTGAGTTCAGGGGGCAAAAATACCCTTCGAACTTCTCTGAGGCCATGCTAGTTAGTCAAACTGGGTGACCAGAGGTCTGGTCCTAGCTTGGTGCCACCAAAGGCCTAAGAACATAATGCATGTGAATGGGATAGTTTAGATCAGAAAGGATTCAGTTGGAATGTTTTCAGAATGTGTTGAGTATCTGACTGTATTAGGATTACATCGGTCTTTGCTATCTATTTTTATGGCTATGACGCATACTAGCAATGATTCGTGGAAAATATGAATAGAGCATCTGGCAACTGACACCTGTGGACCTCGTTCACAGGGAGTAGAGTTGCAAACAAGAGCAGATTGCCTGGTCTCAAGTTTAAAGAGCTGTGGGAAGCTGAGCCTATGACATGACTTAGCACCGGGGGGGGGGGGGCGAAGGTGGGTGAGTATGTGTGACAGGGACTCTTGGTCAAAAGGCAAGACAGCCCATGGGCACCTGAGTGAGGCCAGGTGAGGTGGCCCACAATGAGTTGACCAAACGAAGGAAAGATTTTTGAGCTTGTGAATTGGTGGGCATCTTCCTGCTGACTTGATGGATGGCCTGTCCTGGTTTGACTTTAACGATGGATGCAGACACGCAGGTGCCAACTAGAATGAGATTCTTCACATCAACGAAAATGCTTGTTTCCTCGGAGTACTGGGTTGATAGAAGGGGCAGTGGAGACATTGGACACCCGGAATGTGGAAGACGAAGGCATGAAGAAGGTGGCTTAGCGACATGGATGGCTGGGGGAAATGTTGATAGGATTATAGAATGATGATGGAGGACTTCCCATAATTGCAATGTTAGGCACAGAATATTTTTGTTTTGTTTACTTATAGAATTTAAATGGTCTACTTATAGTATTTAAATTGTTTTGTTTACTTATAGTACTTAAATGAGGCTGGCACATTTTGAGTAGTGTGCATTTTAGTTTGATACTGTCAGATACAACTATGATTTTGTGATTGTTTTGTTTTAAAATTATCTATGGTCAAAGAGTTGTGGAAAGGCGTTAAGTTCATAAGGAGTGGTCTGTGCTAGTTACATAAGTTCGTGTCAACTTGAAGATTTATGAAAGGACAGGAGTGGAGTCTAGCTTGTCAATCGGGTCACAGCATGGTGGTACCTCCTTGTGGGCATGGCCTTCTCATCAGGAAGGCCCTGGGAACCTCTTCCTATCTCTCTGCCTTCATTCCTGCTGCCTGACCCCGATGGCTGCAAGAGCTCCGGTGATGTGTACACAGCCATCAGATCCACATGACTTTGCACCCACTGGCCTGTGATATTCCTGCATTCAGCATTGTTTTATGTGGCTTTGTGAGCCTAAAGTGGAACTTTTGGACTAGTGTAGGCCTTAGGAACTTGAGTTTGCCATGGCTGTGATTTTTTCCTGATATATAATGCTTCTCGATAGAAAGCCCCTTCTTATACCTACATGAGTGTTACTGGGTTTGTTTCTCTAGTCAACCTGGCCTAACACGCTCACTTTCATCTTTTTTTTTTTGGTCGATCTCGTTAACTTTTCCTATTTATTCTGCTTAGCCTTATCTATTATTCCCAAAATATATAAATGTAATGTATTTCAGGCTCAAAGAGATATACTTCTTTCAAGGAAACATTGGTAAAGCTTTATCCCTACCTTGCTTTCTCTGTTTAGCAAAAAAAAAAAAAGTTTAAGCTGTTCACTCTCCACGTGTCTATCCAAAATCATTCTTTACAAGGCTCTTTGTGAATTTTAAGATTACTTGACCCAGGAAGGGATTATTTGAAAATGACATATGCTACTCTAGGCAAGGGGAATTCTATGCAATTTATGATAAAGTAATTATACTATCACACAAATGAGATGTGTAATATGACCCATCAATAAAATATATTTATATATATGCAACAAAAATTTTATGAGGGTTCTCGCTCTGATTTTTGGATTTCTCCATCTTAGAATTCTCTGAGAATTATTTCGTAGGTGTGGTACATTTCATTTTCCTTCAAGTCATTTGATTGCATTATAACTTAAGGTATATTCTCAGAGAAGATCTTACTCATTACTGTTCGTAGAGAGTAACTTATGGAATTATTTTCAGTTAAAATTCCCATACGGCATACCTTAATGAATAATATCTGAAGGTCTTTTCCTTATACCTATATTTCAAATTGCTGCTCACTTTGATTAAATTGGTTAGGCCCAGAATTGTTTTATTTGTAATTTTTCCTTTTATCTGTTTATCAGGTTTATGTATTTATTTTACGTTACAATATTTCCCAGTAGGCTAAAACTTTTAGACGATACTTTCTGATTGGAGCTACAAACCCCACAGTCAGCAGTTTGTATCCACCACTCAATCCCAGTGGGAAAGGTGGAGAGAGACCTCTGTCCCTCTGAAGATTTACAATCTGGGAAAAAGAGGGAAGTCCTGCTCTGTTCTACAAGATCACTATGAGTCTGAATCAACTTGATGGCTGTGAATTTGTAGGAGGGATTTATTTATTTGCTTTGCTTTGGTTATTTTAACCACAATTCATCCTGTTCCAGCTTTATCCTATTTCTTTTTTTCTATTCCAACAAGTAATTGCAGATCAGATCATTAAGAACCATAAAATTTTCTTCGCTGTGGGGCAGGGAATGTATGGATGTGCTTTATACAATTGCCATATGTATATGTATGGATTGTGGTAAGAGTTGTTTGAGTCCCTAATAAAATGTTAAAGAAGAAAAGAGAAAAAAAATGATTAGGGCAAAGACTGTACAGATGTGCTTTATACAATTGATGTATGTATATGTATGAACTGTGAAAAGAATTGTATCAGCCCCAATAAATTGTTAAAATAAAAAAAAATTTTTTCTTCGCTGATTTAGCTTATTGCACTGTGAAGCACAGGGTCAGCAGTTCAAACTCATCAACCCTTCATGAAAGAAACATGAGGCTCTCTGCTCCCATTAAGAGTTACAACCTATACCATGTTCAGCCTTCATTCTGGTTACAGTAATTCCTCTCACTTACCTTGGCCTTGGTCACTCCCTACGACGGATGAACCCCTCAGGACCAGCGGTGGGAGTGGTGACACCGGGAGGCAAGGGGGTGTAGAAAGAGAGAACAGGTCTTGGGATCTATGAGGAACCTCCTCTCTGGGAGATGGGCAAAGGGAAGGTGGGTGAGGGGAGACGCCGGGCAGTGTAAGGTAAGATAAAATAATTATTTATAAACTATTATAGGTTCAGGGGAAAGTGGGACGTGAGCAAGCCCGCCTGCTCTCTTGACCACGCTCACCTGCGCACGTGACCCGACAAAGAGCGCACGTGACCACGCCCACCCATTCACGTGACCCGCCAACCAGCGCACGTGACCACGTCTACCAGTGCACGTGACCACGCGCACCTGCGCGCATGACCGGGCTCACCTGCTCACGTGACCGCCCAGGCACGTGACCAAACTCACCCACGCACGTGACCGCTGGTACCACTCCACGTGACCAGGCTCACCCGCGAACCTGACCACGCCCACCTGCGCACGTGACCCGCCAACCAGTGCATGTGACCACGCCCACCTGCGCAAGTGACCAGGCCAGATTGTACGCGTGCCTGCGGGCACTTGCGCACGTGACCATGCCCACCTGTGTGCGTGTACTAGGTTGGCCAGCGCACGTGACCACTCCCACCCGTGCACGTGACCGCGCCCACCCGTGCACGTGACCATGCCCACCTGCGCACGTGACCCGCCAACCAGTGCATGTGACCACGCCTACCAGCGAACGTGACCATGCCCATCTGTGCACGTGACCAAACACACTCGGGCACGTGACCACGCGCACCTGCGCACTTGACCACTCGTAGCACTCCACGTTACCACGCCCACCTGCACAGGTGACCCGCCAACCAGCGCATGTGACCACACCCACCTGCGCAAGTGACCACGCCAGACTGCGAGCGTGATTCGCCAACCAGCGCACGTGACCACGCCTAACAGCGCACGTAACCACGCCCACCTATGCACGTTACCAAATCCACCCGCGCAAGTGACCGCCCAAGCACGTGGCCAAACTCACTCGCGCATGTGACCAATGGTACCACTCCACGTGTCCACGCCCACCTGCGCACGTGACCCGCCAACCAGGGCACGTGACCACGCCCACCTGTGCACGTGACCACGCCACACTGTGCACGTGACTGCGGGCACATGCGCACGTGACCATGCCCACCCGCTCACCTTTCCAGGCTGGTCCGCACACGTGACCACGCCCGCCTGCACACGTGACCCGCCAACCAGCGCACGTTACCACGCCCACCTGTGCGCATGACCATGGGCGCCTGCGTACATGACCACCCCAAACTGCACGTGACTAAGGGCACTTGCGCACGTGACCATGCCCACCCTCGCACGTGACCATGCCAACCTCCGCACGTGACCACGCCCACCAGCTCACGTGACCAGACCCACCTGCGCCCGTGACCACACCTACCGGTGCGCGTGACCAAGCCAACCAGTGCACGTGAGCAAGCCTATATATTAACATTAATTTCATTATCAGTATGTTCATGCCACTCTATAAAATAATTCTATAGTTTAGTTAGCAATATTATTATTCATATTTTTCTGAACATTACATGGGAAATTAACTTAGCAAAGTCTAGAAACTAATAACTTCATGGCTGTTGTATTAAAACTTCCTCTGTTTTCTTAAATGTCTACATCATCTTATTAGTATCTTACTTCCCAGTACGAATACAAATGCACATAATCTCATGTCAACTTGAAGATTTATCATAGTACAGGGTGCAGTGTAGCCTTCCAATTATGCCTAATGGTATCTCCTTGTGTGCCTGACCTCCTACTGCGGAGAGTTCTGGGAACCTCCTCCTCTCTCTCTGCCTTCAGCTTCCTGTTGCCTGACCCTGATGGCTGCAAGACCTCTGAAGATGTGCACACAGCCATTAGATCCACAAGACTTTGCACCCACCAACCTGTGACATTCCTGCCTTCAGCAACAGTGCATGTGGCTTCATGAGTCTGGAGAAGAACTTATGGACTAGTATTAGACTTATGGACTTCAGTTGGACTGGGTTGGGATGTTTTCCTGATTCACAATTACTTCTTGATAGAAAGCTTTTTCTTAAACCTATATGAATGTCACTGGATTTGTTTCTCTAGTCAACCTGGCCTTACCCAATATGGTACCTAGGGAGTGGAATACTAGAGAAACAAATCATGAAGGCGGAGAGAGGATGTTTGCCTGACCTCTGCTTTCTGATAGTCTTTTCTCTTTGACACCCTACGGTGTCCCGCTTCCAGACGCTCTATCCGACAGCCAAGTGCCATCCACTGCACTTCCGGTGGATATTATGATGTAACGATCCCTGCAGGAACAGGAAGAAGACAGACAAGTTTGGTGCCCAGTATCCACCTATCACCGCCTCCTGACCGAACCTATGTATGGGCAAGAAGCAGAGGAGGGGTAGAACTAAACAACTAACCAACCAACCGCCCCTGTAGGTTTCTGAGTGGGCGCAACGAGAAGGAAGGACTGACTGGTCTGTGCCAAGAAATTTGGAAAACAGCTACCTCCCCATTTGGCCATCCACTGGAATAGAGCTGTACATATACATGTCCACTCCAAGAAGGGTATTCTTGTAGAATGTTCAAATTATTGAAAAACATTATTCTAGTTTATTTATTTTTTACTAATTGGAATTTAGTGCAGATGTGTATTTCATATCATTCCACATATCAATTGTGGAGAGTAGAATTGCTACCACAGACAGTTCCCAAACAATCTTTCTACACTGACTCCTTGACATCTTTTTTACCCATGACCACTACTGTATCCCTGTCCCCACGGACCCCTAATTCTACTTTCTGTCCCTATAGGTCCATCAATACTGGGTTTCTTTGAAGAACATTATTAATAGCCCATGCAAGTAAAAGTGTGCTGGCTGTAATACAAAAAAAACAGTTGTAGTGGTACTGAAAGGGAACTGCCTGACCTTCAAAATGGATTTGTCAAAGGGTACAAAACAAGGGATATCATTAATGATGTCAGATGGATCTTGGCTGCAGGCAATAACACGAGAAAGATATCTACCTGTTTTTTTATTGACTATACAAAGGCATTTATCTTTGTGGGTCATAATAGCCTATGGATAACATTGCCAAGAATGGGAATGCCAGAACATACAGTTGTGTTCATCTGGAAACTCCTCATAGACCAAGAGGCAGTCAGCCAATCACACATTTTACAGTCACATGGCTTACAGTCAGGGGAGGTGCTCGCTGCACATATTCACTCTGCACATGAACAGATCATCTGAAAAGAGGGATTCTGTGAAGGAGAATGCAGCGTCGGGATTAGAGGGTGATTCATTAATAACCTGCAGCATGCAGGTGGCACAGCCGTGGCTGCATGTGGTAAGTCACAAGGACATAGAGCGCTGACTGAAGAAGATAAAGACTGCAGCCTTCACTCAGGATGGGTTACATCTCAAAAAATCTTCATAACTGGACACCTTTCGGCAGCAACACGATTAACAGAGAAAATGTGAAAATGAAGGATTTCAGCTTGCTGGTATCCACAGTTCCCACTCATGGAAGCAGAAGTCAAGAAAGCAGATGATGGATTGCATGGGCAAACCTGCTGCCAAATACCTCTTTAAAATCAAAGATGTTATTTTGAGGACTGATGTGCACCTGACCCAATTCATGGAATTTTCTATTGATTTACATGATAACAGAATAAAAATGAAGAATTAATTTATCTGGATCGTGGTATTGGCATGTCATACCAACTGCATGGACTCTCAGAAGTTTGAACAAGAGGAAAAAGAATATCCAGAAAGCTCCTTGGAAGAGGGAAGGGTGGTATTCCGTCTTACATACTTTGAATGTTGCATCAGAAGGGGCCAGTTTCTGATGAAGGATGTTATGCCCAGTAAAGAAGAGCGTCATCCAAAAAGAAGTGTCCATCAACAAAATGGACTGAGTGACATATTGGCCGCTGCAGTGGGCTGAGACACAGCCACAGGTGTGAGGAAGGCACAGGACTTGGCATGGTTTCCTTCCGCTGTGTGGAGGTGATTTGACCAGTACCCCCTGCTTTTCCTTCATGCTCACCTTTCTCAGGGCTCCTGGTGCCTGACACCTTGCCTTGTGCCCTGCACCATCATCTAGTGGGCTCCGTTGGCTTCCCAACGCTGCAGGCCTGTAGTCGTCTCGCACCTGTTTGTCCTGTTTCTGTTGCCCCCCTTTGCTGGTTTGGTTCATGGCCTTTTGATCATCTCCGTCTCAGAGGGAGAAGTATAACACTGTGCTGAGACAGAGGTGGTCTGATTGGCACTTAAGCCTTATGTCCTGCACTGGAGAGGTCCCCAGCGGAGAGAGAATGGGAGAAAGCAGATGTGCCCTCAGAAACCAGCCTGATCAGGTGGTCTCGGTCAGGAGGTTTAGGGAGGCCAGTTAGCCTGTTGTTTGGTTGCTCGAACATAGGTGTTGCTACTGTGTCGATTCAGAGGCTTCTGCAGGAAGTGAGCCTGGCTCAGCGTGGCCAGCCTCAATGTGGAGTCACTGCCTCATATTCCCTGCTTCTTCCCTGTGTAATCTGTGAACCCTTATTTCCCCAGGATTCACTGACATGCCCCGTGGGAGCACCCAGACTATGTGTCTGGAGGAAGGTCCAGGTACCAGTGGTGGACACGTGGAGCTACAGGTGACACAGCCTGCATTACCACCTCTGGAGTTCATCCTTCCCCAAAGGTAGTCTCACAGAATCCCAAGGTCAGAGTCCGTCCTTCCTCAAAGAGTGTCCCGAAAAACCCCATGCTCAGAGTTTATTCTTCCCCAAAGATCGCTGTCCATCCTTCCCCAAAGCTGGTGCCATAGAACCCAATGTTCAGAGTTCCTTCTTCCTCAAAGATAGTCCTGTAGAACCCCACAGTGGGAGTTCATCCTTCCGCAAAGGTGGTCCCGTACAACCCCACAGTCTGGGATACCCTTTCCACCACGGACCCTGGAAAGTAAAGGCAACAAAGGCCCAGTAGGAAGGGGGTCCAGCCTTCTCTTCACCCCTCAGAGCACACAGATTCGACATTTCTGAAAGTTAACAGCGTTCATCCCAGTTTGCTTCTACAAAGAGTTTGGCTTTCTGATAAACAGGAAAGGCACCCACAAATACCCAGGCTTATGTGGGCACCATCCCTGGCCTGTGTCTGAGTAGAGCTTGGGCTCACTTGCCCATGAGCCTGCCCAGGTTCCCAGCAGCCTCTTCCTGGTGTTTTCCTGTCTCCACACAGGTTGTGGGGCTCTGAGCAGCAGCATCCTGGTTCTGCATTTCAGACTTTGGTTTTGAAAGGGCTTCAGGGGGTTGCAGGCAACCTGGAAAAGGTTTTCCTGTTGATGGAGGGTGGGTTTGATGTGCACCTTCCTCATGGCATTTCCTGAGGGACCCTGCCTGCAGAATGCACTTCTCTGCTGGTCAGAGGTTCAAACCCACCAGCTGCTCCCCATGAGAGAGATGTGGCAGTCTGCTGCCATAAATATGTTCAGTCTTAAAACCCTAATTGGGACACTTCTGCTCTGTCTGACACAGTGTCATTTGGGTCAGAGTTGACCCAGTGGCAACATTTGTAAAAATACTATCTCATAGGGGCTTGAGCCAACTTCTCTGGCAGCTCTGGGTTTCTGCATAGGAGAGGGAAGTACTCAGTCCCTGGTGAAATCACTTTAATGGAGGGGAAGTTCTCGGTCCCTGGTGAAATCACTCCCTAACGTGGCTCTGGTTTCTACACAGGAGAGGGAAGTTCTTGGTCCCCGGTTACTCCCTTTGTAGACACAGCTCTGCCAGAGGCTTTTTCACAGTGTGGTGAAATTGCTTGAGCCCCTAAAGCTTGGCGGATGCCCCAGGGCACTTGTGTGAGGAATGTGCTCACCCCAGCTGCACCTCTGCTCAGATGCTGCTCAGAGGTGGGATGAGCCCCAGGTGGCCTTTTCTATTATAGGGATGCTGACTGGCAAATCCAGCAGGGCACCGCCCAGTTGTTCCTGGACCTGATCCAGGGGAGGCAGCGCATCCCTTCTATACTGGGTGCAGGGACCGAGAGCCAGATGGGATTTGTCTTCAGTGTGTGGGGACCACAAGTCCTCCATGCAGACTGCAGGTGGTCTGCCTTGTGGGGTACGCAGTGTCCTGTTGAGTGTCTGCTTGTCAGCTCTCTAGGTCTTCAGGGGTGTATTCAAGTTCAGACAAGTCTAATTTTCAGTTGGGGTCCAGAGTTGAGGCTTTGAGCTGGAGGGTCTCTGCTGCTACTTGAGCAGCGAGCTTCAGGCAGAGGCAGGCAGTAGCCAGCGCATCAGCCCAGTGGTTGTCCAGGACCTGAGGTGTCTTGACATTTTGGAGCTCGGGTGATATGTGACAACTCCCTGTGTGGTGTGTGACAGACAGCTGAGTGGTGTGTGACAGTCCCCCCTTGTGGTGTGCACACACACACATACACACAACCCCCAGTGTGTGACAGCCCTGTGCCTTTTCTTTCTCTTTTTCTTCCTTGGAAATGCCTGTCCAGGTCTTGGAACAGTAACAAACTCCCTGGGGCTGGGACTGGCATTGGCCCACTCCAGCTGAAGGGTCCATGCGTCACAGGTAGGAAGGGGGGGCTTGGATGAACCCCCACATGTGTTGCCACAGAAGTTGGGTCTCTGCCTGCTGCTGAAGTCAAGCCAAAATGTCTGCTCCAGTGCAGGCTTTGGTGAGAAGAGAGCGTTTTATTGGGAGCAGACTAGCACAGGACACAGAGGGATTCTTCAAACCGCCTTCCTGAATGCAGACAGGAGGGACATTGAGTCACTGGGGAGAGAGTGTGGAGAACGTTGAAGTGGGGTTTGTGCATTGGTCAGTCAGTGTCACGCTTTCAGTACTGGGGGTCATCCCTGGGCAGTGGTCCTCGTGTCCAGGCAGTGAGACCACCAAGACAGCACAGTGTAGCGGTTTTTCTCAGTTCTCTCTGACTCAAGATCATCAGTTTTAGTGAAGTTTTTCTTAAGCATTCTTATTTCTGTTTGAAAATCAAAAAGTAATGATCTATTTAAAAATTTAAAAATAATTTCATTGGGGGCTCATACAAATCATTACAATCCATACAGATCAATTGTGTAAAGCACATTTGTACATTCATTGCCCTCATCATTCTCAAAACATTTGCTTGCCACTTAAACCCCTGGCATCAGTTCCTCATTTCCCCCTGCCCTCCCCATTCCCCCCTCCCTCATGAACCCTTGATAATTTATAAATTATTATTTTGTCTTATCTTACACTTTCCAACGTCACCCTTCACCCACTTTTCTGTTGTCGGTCTTCCAGGGATAAGGTTATATGTAGATGCCTGTAATCAGTTCCCCCTTTACACCCTACCTTCCCTCCACTATTTAAATTTTCATTGCTAAAAGAAAACTTGGATGAAGCATATGGAAATAATAAAATTATGTAAATTTCAGTTTATAATAAAACTAATCTTCAAACCCACTCGTTGCCATCTCACTGAGTACATGGATACTACTCCCAAGCCTCCCTGGACACTTGAGACAGCCTGTCCTGACATCCTGCCTGTTTGTTTTTCAGACCATAGTTGACCCAGGCTGTGTCCTTCTTCCCCGGAGTCACGTCTGCTGTGGAGCTGAGCCCACCCCTTCTAACCGGCCAGATGAGGCCTCCCCCAGGCCCTGTGTTACCTCTCCTGAAGTCCCAGTGCCTGGCCCAGAGGAGAGACACTGCTCCTGCCTGTGCATAGCGCCCCTGAGGTGCAGAGGAACTTAGTACTTGGTGGTGGTGAGGGCTTGCAGGTGGAAGTGGAGGAGGGGTTTTTGAGGAGAGGAGGGAGTGCACTGTGTGGGAGCCACTGGGCTCAGGAAGCTGGTGAAGTCTGGCATCCAGGATGTCCTCTGGGCTGGAAAGTCAGGACTCTGAGGACACCTGGAGGCAGAGGAAGGTGCTGTGCTTGGTTACAGGTGCAGCGGCCTGCTGGCCAAGCCTCCAGTGATGCCGTCTGAGGGGTGCAGATGCTCTGTGAATTCTCCAGCAGCAGTCTGGACTGAGCTTCTCTTGGGGAGGTGGCTGGCACTTCATGGGGAGCACATGTGCCTCGTCTGGATGATGAAGACAAGCTGCAGCTTCTGATCCACAGAAGAAGCAACTCCCAGACTCCTTGAGAAACCTAGTGATGTTCCTGCACATGGCTGTTTTAGAATAGTTTGATCTTGGACTAGTTTGGGATTTGAGACTGTTCCTGAGGTCACAAGGTAAAGGCAATTTAGTTTCACTCAGGCAGGGACAGACCAGAGTCCACTCTTTGGACATGATCTGATCAGTTCACACTGCACTGCCAGCCACCTTCCCACGTGCACTGTGGTGCAAGGCCAAAACTCCCCCAGTTCTCTTTGTGGTTGCCAATGCTCAACATTTGTGTGTTTTGATTGCTTCTCCTCTGAGAAACCTAGAAGCAAACCCTTTGGTTTGACCCAGGTAGAGTAGGATAAGGGGTTTACACTTCCGGTTGTAGTTCATTGAGTTTATGATAAAAATGTTCACTAGCATTAAATGCAAAGTTATGAAAGCATTCATGATCTGAATTCTCCTCTTCATTTCCGTCTCACCACTATGTGCATGCACAGCTTTCCATCCAGCCATCCACAGCGCCATCCAGTCACCCCATCCCAGTTGTCAGGTGCTGTTGAGTGGGTTTGACCCCTGTCGACTTTCAATGTTCGACATTGTGAAACACGGCCTGCGCCACACTGTCTTCATTGTTACTGGGTTTGAGCCCGTTGTGGCCTTCAGTGTGTCTGTCCATGTCCTTGAGGGTCTTCCTCTTTTTCACTGACCCTCTGCTTTACCGAACAGGATGTCTTTCCCAGGCACTTGTCTGATGATTTCATGTCCGACTGTGAGACACAGATTCACCATCCTTGCTTCTGAGGAGCGTTCTGGCAGTCCTGCTTCCAAGGCAACTGGTTTGCTGTTCAGCAGGTCTGTGGTCCTTTCAGCCTGATTCAGAGTCCCAATGTAGGGTTTCACAGACCAGATCTTTACAGAAGCAGGCAACTGTACCCTTTACCTGTAGAGACACAGGTGCCTTGGAACTATCAGCCTCCCTGTCAGCAGCACCCACTGGGGTCATTGTCAGAGCAGAGTCTCTTTGCATCCTTGGCTAGCACTTCATGAGTTGGGTGTGTACTCCAGCACCTGTATACTTCTGAGGTGCTCACAGATTGGATTCCAGAAAAACTTTAAGCCCTTGCTGATGGCACAGAACAAGCACACTCTCCACCTAAGGGGGTGCTTTAGACAAAGGATGATTCCATATCTCATGTTTGGTACCAGCCTCCCTAAAACCACAGTAAAAATAATTATTCTTCAGTGAATAAAATGATTGTTTTTTCTTGAGTAAAGTGGTTAATGCCTGCCTCCTCCCAGCAAGTTTACTGCCCTGTGTGTAGATGTGTGAGTCCGCTGCTGTGCAGGGTTCCCTTCCTGAAGAAAGCTCCCAGTAACCTTCCAGAACCGATGAATGATCTGATCTCCTTGGAAGACCCTGATAGACAACATCTACTGGCCTGAACCAGTGGAAATTTTCTCTTGCTGACCATTCAGTTGCTTGACTGTTTTGCTCCATATTTGATTTATGGCTTATGAGAGCTTGAACAGTGTGTTAGGCAGGGTTCACTAGAGAAACAAAACCAGGACATTTGCGTTTGTTTTGGGTTTTTTTTTTAATAGGAAAGAGCTTTATAATCAAGGGCAATTTCTTATTGAGAAAACATTCCAGCCCAGTCCTGATCAAGTCGTTAAGTACGTAATTAGCCCATCTGTCTAATAACAATCTATAAAATCCTCTTTAGACTCACTAAACACATGCAATGATGCCGAATGCAGGAAAATCACAGGCCAGTGGGTGGGCAGTCTTGTGGATCCAGTGGTGGTGTAAGCATCTCAGTGCTGGCAGGGGTGTCCACATGTTTTCTCCAGCTGCCAGGGCTCTGGCTACATCATGGTAAGTCCATTTGGCTTTTCCTCTAGAATGTCTTGCAGGGAGTGAGCCAAAACTTATGATTATATATAAAAGGATAGTTTTATACATCGAGAAGATTAACAGATTAACCGAGCAGTGTAGAAAGCTTAGTTGAACTCACTTTCATGGAACCGTTAACATACTGGAAATCCTTCAACTGAACTGGGATGCCAGTCCAAGGTCAATGAAGCAGACATTGGAATCTTCCCTCAGGCAAGACAGGCCAAGTCTGCCTGAAGGCAGCAGACAGCAGGGTTAGTCAGCAATTGTCAGTAGCACAGGAGCTTAGGAAAGCCCCCTATACTGCAACAGGATCCACCAGCCTCAAGCTCAAGCAATGTACACAGCAGCAGCCTGGCAAAGCAGGTCTCAAAGAAGCCTCAAGCTCTAGCCATACCATCCATGGGTTGGCTTGGCCCACGGGTAGTGCAGTCCAGGTTGGGGTAAAGCATAGCTCAAGCTGGTCCCATGACCAGGCAGGAAGAGAAAAGGGAAGGGGCCTAGGAAAGCCATTTCTCTCTTTGCCCGCTAATCAAGTTTCAACATGATTAAACTCTGCCCACGTGTTCTGATTGGCCTACTTGGCAAAATAGCCCTATCACAGAGAATGTGAGTCTTTCCTCTCAGAGCCTTGTGAGGCCTTCCTGGTAAGGTTATCTATCATCTTTCTATCAATCATCTGTCTTCAAACACATGCAATGATGCCAAATGCAGGAAGAACACAGGCCAATGGGTGGAAAGTCTTGTGGATCCAGTGGCAGTGGAAGAATCTCAGCGCTGGTGTGGGCCTCCACATGGCTCCTCCAGCTCCAGGACTCTCGCATAATTCCATGTGTCTTGCCATCAGGAATACCAAGCAGAGTGTCTGTATCCCTCCTCCAGCAGGCTATTTATCTCCGGAGCGCCTACAAATGAGGTCATCAAGCTGCAACCTGATTGGTAAGGTAAATTCCACCCCTTCATTCTTAGTAGTCTCAAGTTCACACCATATTACATAACTACCACAGGCACCGTATGCATTGTATAGCAACCACATCTCTTGCAGGTTCGAACTTGAACATTCAGAAACAGCTCTGGCGGCCCTCTCAAAGATGGTGGCCAAACATTGGGCTTTGAATGCATGTCGGTCTCCACAGTCCTGTCACTAACCCAGCTACTGCACCATGCTCCTTGAAGGACCCATTATGTCTATCCAGGGACTCTCATGACAGGACTTCAGCCTCTAAACTTCCCATTTTAGTTACTGTTTAGGTTCACCCAAATTTTAAAAACTTGTGTATGTTCTGCTTTGATTTGTCTGCCATGACCAAACCAGTTGGAACCAATTCCAAGCTCTAATTTGAACTGTAAATCTTTTCATGAGTGGTGGTTGAGCACTCAACTCTTTGTGCCACCCAGGAACTCCAGTTCCATATACTTCCTGTGTTAGGCCAGGTTGACTAGAGAAACAAAGCCAGAGACACTCATATATGTGTAAGAAAGAGCTTTATATCAATAAGTGCTTATATATCAAAGACACATCCCAGTCCAGTACAACTCAAGTCCAAAAGTCAGATACTAGACCATAAGTCCCACTTCAGACTCATAAAGTCACATGCAATGATGCAGAATGCAAGATCATAGGCCTGTGGATTCTAAGTCCCATGGATCCAATGGTGGTGGAAGCATCTGCAGGGCAGTGGTAGCAACCAGGGTCAGCCAGCAGGAAGGTGAAGGCAGAGAGGAAGGGAGATGCCCCTGAGAAGGCCACTCCCACAAGGAAGCACCATCAGGCTGTAACCTGATTGATAGGCTCAATTCCACCCCTACACGTTTATATAGCTTCAACTTGGCATGAAATTATGTACCTAATACACTCCCTCACCAACCTCAGAAACTCAGGTGTTTATGATATAAAAGTAAAAGAGAAGGGCTCAATAGAAAGTAGATGTTTAGAAATTTATGATGGCAACATGTGCAAATATGCTTGATGCAATTGATATGTGGATTGTGGTAAAAGCCTTAAGAGCCCCCAGTAAAAAATTTTTAAAAGCCCCCAATAAAAAGATTTTTCATAAAAGTGAAAGAGAAATACAAATAGAACTATCAAAGACACCAAATAGAGAATAACAAATATAACTAAATGGGAATCACAAACTACTGACGATCCCTTTGGGTGATATTGTTTCATAGACGAGAAATGTTATCATCGCCGTAGAAAGAGGTAGACATGAACTGCTTTCTTATCCAGGTACAGGCAACAAGCTTTTGATCCTCCTTCCACAAAGAGTTGATAGATACATTTTTCTTGTATTATAATTGTGTTTTATGTGAAGGTTTACACAGCAAGTTTGTTTTCCAATCAACAGTTCCCACACTGTTGTTGAGTGACCTTGGTCACACACTCTTGCAGTGAGGTAGCAGCTGCCTGTTAACTCCCTGGGCTCCCTATTTTCTTTTGTCCACTTTCCCTGTCTCCTCCTCTTGGGTTTTGGGCAAATGTTACCCTTTCAGTTTTGTAGTGTGGATTGTCCCCCAGACCACATTTTTCACTGGGTTTGTGGTGGGTTTTATAGTCCAAGGTAGCATTTGGTTGAAAGTTGATTTACAGAGGTGCCTTTGGTTTCAAGTTAGAAGTTGTACTCTCAGGGCAATAGTCTTCCAGGTTCCTCCAGTGTCTTTCGGTCCAGTAAGTCTGGTCTTTAACTTTTATTCTATATTCCCATCTATTTTAACTTTGACCTTCGATTATGATCTTGGTTAGAGATCTTTGATTATGATCTTGGTTGGCAGTTGGTATTGGGGTCCACCTAATTATTCTCTTCTTAGGTTCTAGGAGGCTGTGGTCCAAGGCTACTGTTATTCCTTGAGGCTAATTGCTTCCTTGAATCTTTGTTTTTCCTTGTCCTCCTATGTTCCAGGATGGAAGGGTCCAATACTTGCTTCCTAGAAAAAGTAACATATTCTTAAGAGAAATGGCCGTTATATCCATCATCATTTCCTAGACAAAGGACGTGACCAGGGTGAGTTGACAGAACCCCTGGATCCACAATATGATCAATTTGGGCCACTTGTCATCTGGACTCCATGTGACCCGTTTAACATCAGAGCTGTGCTTAATGCGGCCCTACTATCTGTAGGGCAGAGGAGCTTATTCTCTCTAGTTAATCACTGAAATTAAAATTGACTGTTCCGTTTCACTCCCTCAGCTATGATGGATAGATTTGAACTGAGTAGCATTGGAAATTTTTTGACTGAACAGAGGGAGACTGCCATGGGGAGGAGCTCCTCGGGACCCAGGCAGTAGTCCCCAAGGACTCCCTGTGCAGAGGGGATGCCCCTGAGGAGCTGGTTCAATTTCTAGTGTAAATGGCCCAGGTCCTGGAGAGATGAGCTGCTCAGGGCTGGACAGCTGCGCTAGTTTGCTCAAGAGGACTGGGGACTGTGGTGGTCTGCTCTGCCTGAGTGATTGCAACATCCCCAAAGAACTCGGGGGCCAGTCAGAACTCACTTGTTCTCTTGACAGTGTGTATTTCTTGGATGTCAGGGTCAAGGAAAGAGTGGCCCTAGCTTCAGAGCTCATGTTTGTGAGACAATCGTGGAAAGAAGCCTTTGCTGGGAGGTTGGAAGTGTCCTCTGGCCGGAAATTCACAGTGTTACCTGATGGGAAAGCTGCCCAAGAGGAAGCTGAACTGGGTTGGCTTGATGGGTCAAGGTCAGAGTTTGTCGGGACAGAAGGCCCAAACGATATGAGTTCCCTGAAGAAGACCTCTCTGTCCGTCTTCCATCCCAGTGAGTCACTGGCTGTCCCCTCAGAAGGCTCATCTGGGGGCTGCTGAAGCAGCCAAGGAAGCAGCACAGTCTTGGGTTCTGCCCACTGCTCCTTGGGTGGCTGCCAATGGGCTTCATTGGGTGCTCTTTCCTGCACAGGAATAATAGCTTCTAGACATGTCTGCTGACAAAATTGACCCCTGTTAGGGCCTGTCCCTGGTGGCTGTAGGAGACAGAAGGCCCCGCTGTGGCCAGGAGCAAACAACCTGGACAGTAGCCCTGGCTGGGGCAAGGACATCTGCAGTGCATGGTCACACCCTTTCCCAGGCTCTGTTACCCCTGCCCCTCATCATCCACAGCCTCCTGAACCCCCACCCCTCACCTTGATGGCAGCTGTCCTTATCCCACTGAGTTACCCCTCCCCATGCCCTCTGTTAGCCACATGACCTTCCCTCCCCATGCCATACTGCTCCTCTCCCCCTGTCCTTCTGTTAACTACATGACCTGCCATTCCCAGCCCCATGCCATACTGCTCCTCTCCCCATGAACTCCTGTTAACTACATGACCTGCCCTCCTCACGCCACACTGCTCCTCTCCCCATGCCCTTCTGTTAAACACATCACCTGCTCCCCATCCCACCCCCCGCCTGCCACGCCATACTGCTCCTCTCCCCGAGCACTGACATCACTGAGCTTCTGCTCTTCTTCCCCAGGACTCCCTGTACATTCCCTGCCTCAGACAGCCTGCACATCAGCCCTCGCCACCTTGTGCCCTCAGGCCACTCAGGATCCCTGGGTAGGAAGGTGGACACTGAACATGAGGGCCACAATGAATTATGTTTGAAGAAGCTCAAATGGGCCCAGCCTCATGTAGCTCTTTGTGGCAACTTCTTAAGACTGGAAATCAGGAGAGTGGGCTATGGTGGTGAGGGTCGGGGCAAGAAACCTTAAAGGTTGAGTGGAATGTCCCTCAGAGTCACGTTGGGCAGGTTAGACTGAGAGCCCAAGCATCAGAGTCCACGGTCCCACCATCCCGGACCCTCAGAGAAAGCTCATGGTGTGAGGTGCCTGGTCATTTACAAACTGCTTCCAGCTTGTCCTCCATGACATCGCAGGGAGGAGTGTCAGTCTTGATGAAATGAAACAGCTCACTGAGTTGGGCCTGGGCATTCTGCCTGCCAATCCCCACGTTCCCTCCCAGGAGCCTGCTCCTCAGGCTGTTCTCCCACAGCTATGTGCTCCAACAAGATGGCAACTTGGCAGGCGCTGAGAGATGATAGGATGAGCAGGGAAGGTGGCAGGCCAGTGGTTGAAGTCCAAAGATCCAGAGGTCAAGGAGACAGCTGCAGGATTCATACCAGGAGGAAAAGGCATGGCTTCCCACAGAGTTTGCTGAAATAGGAGAAAACTGCCTGTCCATTGCCCTCCACCCTCATCTGACCACAACTGCATAGCTGCTCACCATGCAGTTAGATTACATCCTACTGAGAACCCTGGCCCAGCCAAGTTGACACGAAACCTCTTGTCTATTTGACACCTACACACTTCTCTGTAAACCAAACAGAATCTCCAAACAAAGACATACTCGCATGTAACATGACACAACTAACACGAGTACGACTGACAGCACACAACCCCATTTTCATCCTATATTGTATAAATGAACCCCAAATATTGGATGTGTACATGCAAAGAGGAAACCCTCAGAATAACTGTAGTCCTCGTCTCTGTAACTGATCATGTGGCTGGTCTGCTCTTTGGAGCTGCCTTCTTCCACCACCCACTCTGTATTCCCTTTGCCCTCACAAGTCCTACAGCTGGTCCTGGTTCTTGGCCTGACTCAGTGACCGAATCTGTCACTCCTGAAGAGTCTGTGCCATTAGTAATCTTGTCAGAATTGTATTGTTGTAGTTTACCATGGACTCTAACCACAGGACATGGTAATTCCAAGAGACGACCTTGATACCTGCCACCATGGCCCCTTTGTTCCTGTGCCCACTGGGCAATGACAGCAGTGGCTGGGGAGAGAAGATGACTGGCTTCCACAGACAGGTGGTGCTCAGGACTCATAGTGAGCCTACATAGACACACCAAGGCTGTGAATCTTTATGTGAGCAAAAAGGCTCATCTTTCTCCGTCGGAGGGGCTGGTAAGCTTGAACTACTGACCTTGGTGTTAGCAGTTCAATGTCCGCATGGAAGAGCAATTGACAATGATGTAAGAATGGACAGTTTATATTTTAAGCAGTCTTTTAGAGATTGAATTTACAATTGTTTTGCTTATCAAACCATTGGAAACAAACGTTTATAAGGGACCAAATAAATAACAATTATTCCTAAAGGGAAACATGATACCGTATAGAACAGAATACAAAAATTTCGCTCACTGCCATAAGTCCATGTCGATTTATTGTGACCCTATAGAACAGGGTAGAACAACTGCCCATGAGTTTCTGAGATTGTGACTTTACTGGAGCAGAAAGCCCTATGTTTCTCCCATGGAGCGACTGGTAGTTTTGAACTGCCTACTTTGAGGTTAGCAGCCCAATGTAGAACCTCTCTGACACTAGGGCTCCCTTGGAGCTATAGATGTAATGAAATACTATAAAACAATGAGAATGGAAAAAAATGACACAATGATACATATTAACTGAAAATGAACAAGGTATTGCTACACACAGTTGTATAGGTATATCACCAAGAGCTTAGGACCGATAAATGGCAAAAGAAGTCAGACATAAAAAGAGCTCACATTGTATGAATTCACTTAATTAAGGATCAAAACTAGGAAAAATGGACAGAGTCGGTGACTGGGAGGGGTTTCAAGTGGGAGTCTGCAATGTCGTTAAGTTCTCTTTTTCTATCTGTGAACTGGTTATGCATGTGTGCGCCTTTTGTAAAAGTGTTATGATATGTCCACATTTTTGCACATATACTCTAGGAGGAGAATGTAGTAGCACTGTATGAACTGTTATGAACAAGAGCTATCTTATGTGTAAAACTAAGGTATGAAATAGTATGAATCAAATATCAATTGGGTGAAAAGAAGGGGGGAAAAAAGAAAAAGTGGAGATCCTAAAACTTTAAACCCAAAACATCCCCTAAAATCCTTTTGAGGAGCGCTATTGGTGTAGTGGTTACGTGTTGGGCTGCAATCCACAAGGTCAGCAGTTTGAAACCACCAGCCGCTCTGCAGGAGAAAGGTGGGCCTTTCTACTCCTGTAAACATTACAGTCTCAGAAGCCCATAGCCAGTATTCACTATGAGTCAGCATTAACTTGATAGCAGCAGATTTTATTTTTGGAAAGCCTTTTTAAAGCCATCCAATAAAAAAAAAAAGTCATCCAATAGCTGAATCAGTAAAGAAGATCTGCTTTAGACATTGTGTTCTTTTAAAGAATAATCTGTCTGTGATCAGATTGACACAGGAACTTGGAAGGTTAGGTGAAAAGTTTAAGGGGCAGTGAGCTTATGTGTATTATGGAAATTTGGAATTGGAAAAGGACAGTGAGAATGGCTACATAATTTCATAAATATAATGAATGTTAGCAAATTGTAAATGTAGAAATGATCGAATTGGTATATATTTGTGTGTGCATTGTTTTAGGTCAGGGAGAAGACTTGAAGTTCAAATATAATTTACAGAGACCCCCTTGTTAAATCTTGAATGGGACAAAGTCCAGAAAAAAACAAATCATCTGGTTGAGGGAGACCGTAAGCATGAGGCCATAATGGGGACTGAGGGATCCACAACAGCTCAGTCACATGGAAAACAAAGGAAGCCCCTTTAAAAGTCACGTTCCCAGCAGATCAGACCATCATAGTTGGAAATGTGACTACAGAAATGGGAGAGGGACCGTGATTGGAGTAAATACATTATTGCAGAGTAGAAAAGTTTACAGGATTGGTTCAGGGCCCTCCAACCATCTTGGTCAGGGCATGAACGTGCAACCTCAGTACCCCAGTTCCCATCAAGGGCATACTCAGGCAAGTTCTTGAGGGCTATACTACTCCTCACAGGGCTGGCCAGGGAAGTGGGTGGAAGCAAACAAACTCTGCCTGAGGTCAAAGCATTTTACGTTGCTAGTTCAGAGTCATGGAGCTCTAGTGCCATAGGAGGTTATGGGTTTAGCGGTTAAACACAAAGTTTCACTCTTCAAAACCACCAGCCAGCTCCAGGGAAGAAAGATGAGGCTTTCTACTCCAATAAAAATATATAGTCTGGAGATAAAAAGCCCCAATTTAAGCTAACTGGGTTGATTCCTACTAGAGGGATAATGTGTGTGGGTCAGATGCTTGCAAAGTCCCTCAAGGCAATGCTGCCAGACTGCTGTCTCTGCTCCCTGCTGCTGGAGACAATGGATTGCTTCTCTCTAAAACTTGGAACCATTAGCTTGGTTCCAGTAGGTGGAGTTCACACCCTACTGATAATGATTCATATGGAGATCCAGAAAACAGGTCAAAGTTAAGCTGCCATCCTAAATTTTTAAATGTAGGATCCGCCCATTTTGTCACTTGTATACCCCCAATCCCTCCTCTTCCTATCCCCTTTTCACTGCTGTATAACATAGTGCAAGTCCTTCCTGTGATGTATGTCTTTAACCTCCCGTTTCCATTTCCCCTTGTCCTCCTTCCCTTCCCCCTCTCTTCACGTGGACCACCAAGCCACCAAGCGGGGCTGAGGTGAGCAATGCTACCATGATATGTGTGTGACTGCATTATTGTAATATCTCTTCTATTGCTCATGCTCTCTATGACTTTAATATTTATATCTCAACCCTTTATGTTTCCAGGGCTTTCAATGACATTGGGCATCTTTTCAATGTTTATGAATCATGCTTATGAACCTCTCTTCTGTTAGTTGTCTATGTGTATGCATTGCCTGTATTAAAAACACATACAACCGAGCAATTTGTCTGGAAAAATAATTTATAGAAACTTTGTGTTAGATTGCCATGCGTTTTGCATAGCCAATTGTTCTTTTAAAACACCTTTCTTGTCATTGTGATACCATGCTAAAAGGTAAAAATATCTGTATATAGTCAAATAGCTTTATCTTTCCTTTAAAGACATGAACCTTCCTGTCTTGCTTAAAGTTTCCACCTTACTAAAGCTAAATTGCTACTCTTGAAAATAAATCCCTCTAAGTTTTTAATGCTTTGAATATTTTATCGCTCTAATCCTCCTGGAGTTTATTTTTGAATGTAGTATGCTCTTTCCTTTGATTTCTTGTAAATCCAGCCAATTCAACCACTCATTAACCAAAGTATTCCTTTACCACTGGATTGTTTTGCCACCTTTGCTTTGCATAGCATATAGTTCTAAATTATATCCCAGACTACTGAATTATTTGCCAGAGGGGTTTTACTAATTGTACACTGGCATCACAATACGCGGGAGCTTCGGAAAGATCGTGGGAGAATGGAATGAAAAGAGAAGATAATTTCCCATGAATTTTTGAAGCCTCCTCGTACAGGTGCTTTACAGTAAGTCGACATTAGGGTTTATAATCAATAAAAAATTCAACTGTGATCCAAGAATGAGGGGTGTGACATTTCCTGGTTGAGAGAAAAGCGAACAGGAGAGCAGAATACGAAAAGGATTGGTTAAACGATGAAACTGCAGCAAAGTGTTAGCTGTTATCACAAAAATGAACACACAGAATAATATTCTTGAACTTGGAAGTGGGAATTTCAGCCTTTCAAGGGCATCCACTCTGCGGGGCACCATCCCCGCGCTCCCACGCTCAGGAAGGAGGGTCTGCTGTCTGCGGCGCCGCGGGGCACAAGTGGGGCGAAGAGCTGCGAGATAACGCCGAGGCAGACGGGTCCCCGCGAGGCGGCTGCGGGCCGCTCCGGAAGGCAGGGGTCCGGGGGCTCTGCGGTCCCTCAGGACCTGCCAGGAAAGGCTCCAGAAAGGCGGCTGGAGGCCCCGGCCGGCCATGCAGCTCGCTGGGAGGCTCGGGCGCGCGTGCTCCGTCGGTCCGGGCGGCGGCGGCAGAGCGGGCCCTGAACGTGGGCGGCGGGTGGCGGAGTGGCGCGCCCGGCGGGCGGGAGGTGACGAGCGGGGCGACCGCGGCGGCTGGGGCTACTGACGGCGCATCGGATTCGGAGCGTGCTGCGCGGGGCGCCGGGCAGGTGAGAGCGGCGGCGCGGGACCCGGATGCGGCGCGGCTGAGGGCGGCCGAGGGCGGGGGTCGCGGCGGCTACGGGGCCCCGCGCTGGCGGGCGGCGAGCTCCTGCAGGTCCCGGCCTGCGGCTCCGGCCCCCGTGCCGCGCTTCCTGCCGGCTCGGAGCACGCGCGGCCGGCGACCCGCGGGACGCCTTGCTGAGGCGCGGCCGGAGGTCGCGGGCGGGCGCCTCCTGAGGGCGCCTCAGCGGAGAGCGGCGTTCGCGCCACAGCGTCTAGGCGGGCGCCCCGGACCCGCCTGCCACTCAGGTGTCTCTTCCCGCAGAAGTGTGTGTTAGGAGCGGGAAGCCTGTGTGGCTGGCTCCACGGACGTGTTTTTAAATCCCAGCGCCGCCGAGGAGCCCTGGGGCCTCGCCCCCAACGCCCTGCTTTGCTCAAGGGGGTAAGAATGCGTGTCCAAAAGGTTGCCTGGCCAGAGCGCAAGTGCTTGTGAATGGTAGCGATTGGGAAGGCTGCACCTCGCTCCGCTGGCCGAAGCCTGGCTGCCGTGCGGGGTCACGTTTATTTCCCAGCTGCTGTGGTGTGGCTGCAAGCTCCGCTGGAGTAGCTCCTAATGTTGGAGCCTGTCGGGTAAAATAGCATCCCGGGGTCCCTTCCTAGAGTGCTTCCTAGCAGAAGCACATGGCGACTCGGAATACCTGTCCCAGGTACCTGGGGGCTGAGGCAACCCAGTGAACGTAGGATAATTTACAGGAGGTCCCAAACTTGAAGTGCTTTACTCTTTAAATAATCTTAAGTGTCGCTTTATCACTGGTTGCAGACTATAAACACCCAGAAAGTATGAAACACTCTCCCCGCACCCCACTCCCCCAACCTCATTGCTACTTCTAAAGGGAGTGACAAGTGCTTTTGTAAACATTATCTTGGGCTGTTACTGTCTGGCGAAGTCATCACAATTAAATTAGATGAATACTTATTTTGAAGCACTGAATGGCTGTTTGGAAATAGGATTCCTAATACAATCCTCTCCAGAGAGTCAGAATTCTCAGCAGTTCATTAATCGTGGGGTTTTTTTTTCTTCCAAAAGCTACATTGTAAAAGGTTTTAGTGGAAAAGCAGAAGTATTTCAGAATACTGTAGCATAGGATAGAATCTTAACCGAGTTTCCCAAGGCAGGTGTGAGCAAATCTAAACCTTAACCGAATTTACTTCTCCAAAGCAAAAGTGATATACAAAATCAACAACTCTGTTTTACATCCCTGTTCATGGGGATGTTCTAGTGGCAGGGGTGCCATTTAGAAGTGGTGAAAATGGGAGTTTTGATTTATGGCTGCTTTACACCTCTGATTTTAGATCCAGCTTGCTCTGAATATCAACAAAACCGATTGGGAGGTGGGTGGGGGACATAGGAACCTTGTAGTCTATCCTGTGTTCCTCTTTGTGTTATTCAGATTGTCCTCCTGTAAGAGGGGACCGCCAGAGCGGAAGCGTTACTAGGAATTATGGAAAACACTGGTGTCAGAAGTTTGATCTTGGCTCAAGCTCTGGACTGGAGTTTACAAAGTGTCACTCCATCTCTCTGGCTTTCTGGCCCTCCTTTTTTAAACATTAATTAATAGAATTTGGGTGGAGGAGGGGGTGGGCCGGACTTGAGAAACATATAAAGGACACTCCCAGAATACTGCCTTTTTTAAAAGTTCTTTTGTATTTTATTTTATTTTTATAATCATTTTATTAGGGGCTCATACAACTCTTATCACAATTCATACATACATCAATTGTGTAAAGCACACCTATACATTGATTGCCCTCATCATTCTCAAAACATTTGCTCTGCACTGAAGCCCTTGGCATCAGGACCTCATTTTTTCCCCTCTCTCCCCACTCCCTCATGAACCTTTGAAAATTTATAAATTATTGTTTTGTCATATCTTGCCCTGTCCGACATCTGCGTTCACCCACTTTTCTGTTGTCCATCCCCCAGGGAGGAGGTCACATGTAGATCCTTGTAATCGGTTTCCTCTTTGATACTGCCTTTTTATTGCTCTCTTCCTACTTTATTTTTCTTTCTGTCTCTTGTTAGTTTTTCTCCTTTTCCCCATCTTCCCTCTCCTCTATTCTTCCTCTCCTTGTAGGACACCACAGGGCTTCTGGCCTCTCTTTGTCCTTTTCTGCCTGTATTCTCAGGTGAGCTCATCTTGCCCAGTGATTTGAATATTATCAGTAAACTGTCTACCTCTGATGTTTATCTCCTTGATAAACATACAAGCTCTCTTCACTTGATTTGTCTTTAGGTATCTGAATGTGTCCAGATTTCCACTCATCAGCCTAGCTCCTGCCTCCAGAAGTCTTTTCACACAAAAAAGCACCAGTATCTCTTGCAAACCTGTGAAGTAAGAGTTTTGAAAGTCATCCTTAATTCATTTGCCAGTGGGTTGATTACAACTCATAGTGACCCTATGGGACAGAGCAGAACTGCCCCTTTGGCTATCTGAGATTTTACTGTAACAGAAAGCCTTAGCATACAGCTGGCTTGGTGGTTAGCACCTATTTGCCTTCCCCACTACCCACCCCCAGGGCTTCTTTGCCCTTCAGTCTTGTTAGGTGCCATTCAGTCATTTCAGTTCAGCCCTGTGTACATTTGAGGGAAAGTCTTCCTGGTCCTGCATTGTTCTTATGTTTGCTGCACCCATTGTTGTAGCCACTGTGTCAATAGCACCTCTAAAATATATCCTTAATCTACTTGTTCTGTTATTATTTCCACTACCCCAATTCAAACTGCAAATGGTACTTAATTAGCCTCCTTTCCTTTGCCTTGCTCTCTTGGAGTCATTTAAGGTTGCTTCCTTTTTTTCTTTTTAATCATTTTATTATGGGCTCTTACAGCTCTTACCACAATTTCTGATTTCTTTCTTCCACCTTCATATAAGGTATGTGAATACAGGGACTTTGTTTGCCTTCTCTAGAGTATCCCCAGCATCCAGAATAGTGCCTGAAACATTTAACGAATGTTGAATGTGAAATGAATGCATGAAGAGAATCTGTAATAACATCTTCTGATTCCACATACAGCATGTACTGAAAGGTCTCCGATTTGTACAACTGAGGAAATAACCGGGGACCTAGAGTTAACCTCTTAGGTTTTCTTACTGGGTCTTCATTAACAGCTGCCACCTTTGTCTTCATAAAGGTACTCTATCCATGAAGAAGATAAGCATTTAGATGCTGTCATTGATTACAAAAGCAAATGTGAATTTCTCAGTCATGCTCATGTGCACTAGATTGTTAGCATTTTGGCAACCAAGGGACTAAACAAGCTTTCTCAGTTTTGATCTTTTGGGGCATCAAATTTGGTCTTGAGAGTTGATTGGTTCTAGGATGTGGTAATTTGGTCAACATCACAATCCTATAGGAAACATTTCAGATTTGTGCAAGGAGTCGATTTAGTTCACTTTCACCATTTTTTCTCTCTTTCTTTTTTCCATCTAAAAATTACCCATTATGTGTGTGTATGTGTGTAACTGTGCATGTGCACATATGTATCCTTGGAACCACAGCCATCAAGGTGGCTCTTGTTCATAGCGACCCTATATACTAAGTGCTTCTTTGAGAGCTCAGTTTTGTTATAGTAGAGCCCCTGTGCAGCACAAGCATGTACCCACTTAGCTACTAACTAGGCTAAGAATAGAAAGATTGGTGGATCAAACCAGCCAGAAGTGCCTTGAAGGAAAAGGCCTGGCAGTGTACTTAACAGAGCACAGTGATTGAGAATCATATGGAGCAGAGTTACGAAGCTCACTGTGAATCAGAATCGACTTGATTGCAGCTGCTTATGGTGGTGTGACCCACAGGGGCAGTTCTTCCCTGCCCAGTAGGGTCATTATGCGTCAGAATTGAGTCAGTGGCACTGAGTTTGGTTTGTTTTTGATTCAGCGGAAGATGTAAAGAGGCTTTCTACTTCCGTTAACAGTTACAATCTCAGAAACTCACAGGGGCAGGAGTTCTGCCCTTACAGGGTCCATGTGAGTCAGCATGGACTCAATGGCTGTAAGTTTAGATTAATTTAAATCATGGTTTTGATCTGATTCCATCATGGCTGATGAAGCAAAATCAGAAGAGACTCAACATTTTAAAATTTGCATGAAGCAGAAAGAAAACCAGAATGGGAAACATTATAGATTTTATCCCTGGATTAGAGGATTTGGAAGAGGGTTAGGGAGTCCTTTTAGGAATCTAATTCGGAAGATTGGATTGTTACCAGGTGGGTGGATAATACACATTCGAAATGGTGCATTTGCTGCCATCTTTGAGCAGGACAGCCTTGTTTCTGATTGCAGGCTAAGAGAGTGGCTAGGCGTTGCTTGGGCTGCCCTTGTTTTGTAAGAGGGAGATTCAGTTTTTAACAGAGCATAGACTGTAACTTTTCCCAGTCTTTTTCAGTTTTTTTTTCATTGGTGAGGACATACATCACAGGAAGGGGCTGTGCTATAGGTAATACAGTAATTAGAGGGGGTGGTCTAGGGAAATACACTCAGTAAGAAGAGGAGGGGTTGGGGGTATACATGTGACAAGATGGGCTTATCCTACATTTAGGATGGCAGCCTAACCTTGGTCATCCTTGGACGGGTTTGACCTCTCTAGTGTCTCCTACAAAGAAACAGACAACTACTATCCTTATCAGAAGGGAGTAGACCCTACTTGTTGTGGGATAAACAGTGCTTCTCCATTGTCTTCCTTGTCCATCTTTTTCCAAACATGGTTGTGTCCTTTTAAAGGGAGTCCATCAGTTTTATTATGTAAAAAACAGAAATGCATATCCTTTACTCCAGGTGAATGGACCTGGACCCCAAACACGGTTTCCATCATCCTCAGATTTCTTAGGATCAATTTTCTCTGTAGAATTGAAAATGTGTTTATATTCCCTAATTTTACTACAAGCTTTTATTAAGGAGAAAAATTTTTTAGTTAAAATGACTAAATGAACTTTGTCACACATAAGATTCCTCTTCTCCCACTTCTGTTTTAACAATTTAAATATTAAAGCATTGCTAGCAGTCTCAGTTACCTTGCTAGGTCTTGAACCAGTAAAACTACTAGTTAGATAGCCTTCATTGTTATGTAAACACTGGCTCCCAATCACTCAGAGAATTAAGAGAGCTAACTAATTGGGAGAACTTATTATCATACCTTGAAAGACTGAAAAAAATGCTTAATAAATTTGTTCAGATGATCTTGAAGTAACTTACAAGCAGACATTTTTTTTCTCCAAGCTTACCAATAAGGTTATAGGCTCAATTAAGACATTTTGCTTTTCAGGCTTCTCACACTGTATGATTTTACCTTGCAATATTCTGTCTTGGTTAACTTCACTCATTCCCTCTAGGCTGGCTTTAGGGGAAGTTAATGGGAGGGTCTTAGGCCCTCCTGAATGCCCTAAGGAAATGACCCGGCATCTACAGTTAACAAACCTTTTTCTTTCAATTTATAATTCCATGTGGGGGCGCTGTTTCTCCACAACAGCATTCCAGAAAACCGCTTGATTTAAAGGGTGGTCAAACTTCTCAAGTACTCTTTCCTGATAGGTATACATTTTTACTCTAGAAATTCAAGGAAGGAAAAATTGGCTTGAGCGATCCTCCTTTTTTATAAACCATGGTATATCAGAACTCATTACTGCCTTAATTTCTTCTTCACAATCCTGACCAATAACTCCAGCAACACTTTGAGAATTTATGTTGGACTTTCTTAATAAACATCCTATAGTTCTTTTAGGTAGCGGACCCCAATTACTGCTCTTCATTTCTGATTCAATCACAGCTTTTGGCTTTTCCTCACAACTCTTATCAACTCCAGTATCAATTTTAATTTCTTGATTACTAAGGTTAAATCTTCCTGATAGAAACTGTATTAATCTTTCAATAAGAGGTTCCTGCTTTTTAGGATCAAACTCCAGTGAGGGCTTCTGAGCCATCTCTTGGTTATTCAAACCAACTGCAGTGAGAATGGAGACTAGGTTTTTGCCTGTTTGGCCAAGTCTGGTCTCCTGCTGTGAGGCTACTAGATAACTGCCATTTCTCTCAAAGATCTTCTTTGCTCCAGTAGGCAGACACCTTGCCTCCCACGCTCTGCTATGAGGGTTCTGCATCAAGCTCCTTCCACTATTTTCCCTCCGGGAAGTCTTTCCTAATGGCAACCCTTCACTGTTGATCTTTGAACGACATCGGCGCGCCCAATGAGTTCCCTTCCTACAGTGGAGGCAAAGTTCAGGTTCTTTTAAACCCGATCTCCATGGTCCTGGCCCATGCTCTGACATTGGCCGCAGCCTGGTGTGCGTACACTCTCTTTGAAGATGACTTGCCTTCCCACAACTAAAGCACTTTCTACTGGTCTGATATAGTTTGCCAATGTAGCTGCCATGAGGTCTGCCTTGTATGCCTCTGCCTCTACATTCCTGCATATCCTAAAATAACCCAGCAAAGTGCCCTGTTCCCTGTAGGGACGCAAGGCATTTTTACAGTGCTTATTAGAGAAATCATAAGATAGATTATGCACTAGGTCTTTTAGTGCCTGAACATTCTTCACACACTTGGAAATAGCATCTTCCAGTCGGGACACAAAGTCAGCATAAGGCTCATCATTCCGTTGTCTTATACCGTGTAACTCGGCTTTCTCTCTTCTGATGGAATTATCTTTTCCCAGACCCTTAAGCAAACCTCACGCATCTGTCCTATTGTCTGTTCAGTAAACTGTAGTTGAGACTCCTCAACTGTAATATAATTCGCATCCCCTAGCAATTGATGAATTCCTGTATCTATCCCATCCTCAGCATTCTTCCGAGCTTGTACAAGGGCTGCTTCCTTCCATAGCATTTGATATCGCAAGGATTCTGAAGAGTAAAGACAAATTCTCGCTAAAGCTCTCCTGTCTGTAGGTGTCCAGCTCTCACTCTGCTAGAGCCCTTATCAAGCTAATTACAAAATGTGAGTCTGGGCCATAATCATTGATTGCCTGCTTGAAATCTTTTAGCAACTTAAAGGGAAAGGCATTATGAATTTCTTTTGGTTGTTTCCCCTTAAGTCTGTCTGCTAACAACTCTAACAGGATAAGACATTTTACATTCTAAATCTCCTTCTGCAATCCCTCTTCCTACTTTGGATAGTAAAGGTGCTTTCCTATACTTTGCTTCTTTATGTCTATTCTCTGAACTACTCTTTTCAATCTGTCTATCTTGGAGTTCCACTTCCTGAACTTCACCTTCAGTGCTAGCTCTCCTAGTTTGCATTTCTTTGGAGCTAATCTCTCTACCTCCAGGGCCAACTTGCTTCATTGTTTTACAATCTCTGGCCTTTCTTACACTAAATTCCAGCAGGAGAGCAGCTGCTTTTACTATGTCCCCTTCTGACTCAGGCTCTGTTCTTTTAGCTCTGCCTAAAATCTTCTCATCTGCCTGAAACCCGTTCTGACTGCTTCTCATCTGATTTAAGTTTGGGCATCTTAGACATTGCCTGTTCTGCTTCTTGGCTTTCTCCACCTTTGAAAGCAAGGGAGCTTCCTGGGATTGCTTTATAGCCATGTTTTGGATCTTGCAATCCACTGCCTCTAGTACTGTATCACCTTTAAACCTTCGGAGTCTGCAGTCTCTCAAGAGCATATAGGCTTTGGCCATGAGGTCTGTTCTAGAATTGGAGGCTTTAGATAACAAATCAATCCCTGCCTTTTCAGTTTTTCCTAAAGTTTCATCACCTAAATCATGCTTATTCACAGACACTTTAGCTTGCTTTTCTAGATTTGAATAGACACATGACTTCTCACTAGACTGATCATCCTCATTCTCTTCCTCCTGCAAAAGTTTTAAAACCATCTTAACTTGAACCCACAGAGACCACTTCTCCATAGGGATACTCTCCTCATCTCTGTGCTTCCTTTAAGTTTACAATGACCTCCTCCCAGGTCTCTAAATCAAAAGTTCCTTCCTCTGGGAACCATGGATTATACCTTTTTACTACTTTTAGAAAACATTGTATCTTTTTCTTCATTACTTTTACACCTTGTCCTTTCAGTAAGTAGATGAGCATGGTACCATAAATTTCAGGTTTACTTTTACCTTGCTCCCATTATCCTCTTTAAAATACTCATTCACTATTTCCACTACTTCTCTCTCAGTCCCCACACTGGATCCTCACATCACACAATTTTCAAATTCACTCTACATTCCGGTGGGGCTGTATAATTGTTACATGGGGTATAATTCATATTGTCCCCCGTTGTGCGCCATTTGTCAGGGGAAGCCATCCTCGTGCTGGGGCTCCAGCCTCCAGCCCAGTCCTCGAGCCTCCTGCCTGGTCTCCATCCCACCTCCCTTCGTCCCACACTGTGCGTGGACCTGGCGGGTAAGATCATGGCCATCCAGGAGGTGAGCATGCTACCATGAATTGTGTCTGACTGCATTATTGTAATGTCTCTTCTATCATTCATGCTCCCGATGACTTTAAGATAATACTTATATATCTCTACCATACAACTGTGCTTATTGAACCCAAGATTAGTGGTGGGGGGCTGGCACCCCAACTCATACCACAGTACACACCATTTGTCTAATTCTTCAATGCTTCTTCTCCCACTCACCCACTCCAACCATCATGACCTTAGCTCTACCTTACAAAGCCGGCTAGACCAGAGAAGGTACACTGGTACAGGTAAGAACTCTCAACACACAGAATCCAGGACAGATAAACCCTTCAGGAAAAGTAATGGGAGTAGTGATACCATGAGGGTAGGGGGGAGATAGGGGAAACAGATAGCAATGATTGATGTGTTAACACCCACACCCCAGGGGGACAAGCAACAGAAACATTGGTGGAGTCAGACAGTGGACACTGTAAGATATGAAATTATAATTTATCAAGGTTTCATAAGGGTGGTAGAGTGGGAGAGAAGGGGGAAAAAGGAGCTGATACCAAGGGGTCAAGTATAAAGAAAATGTTTTGAAAATGATGATGGCACCATAGGTACAAATGTGCTTGATACAAATGATTGTTATAAGAGCTGTAAGAGCCCCCATAAAATGATTTATTTTTTTTTAAGTGTTTAGGCAGATCTGGATGGAGGCTAGATCGAGAAACAATAGTTTCAGAATTTGATAATTTTGCTTAATAACCAAACTGAAAACTCACTGCCATTGCATCTTTTGTGACTCACAGCAACCCTGACTTTGAGCAACCCTATTGGACAGGGTAGAGCAGCCCCTGTGAGTTTCTGAGATTGCAACTCTTTACAGGGGTAGAAAGCCCTAACGTTTCTCTCTCAGAGTGGCTGGTGGTTTTGAACTATGTTGGTAGCAGCCCAAGTGAAAACCACTATGCCACCAGGGCTCCCTGTGCAACATAGCGGGAGCTGTTGTTTTCCAAAACATTCACTTGGCTATTTCTTTTATAAGAAGCCAATTCATTTGGCAGCTTAATTCTGTTCCAGTTTTCTTATCTAGAAAATGTGGTGACAGTGTGAACCTGTTTGTTGTAATTTATGTGAACATAATTGAGTGATCTAGACCAAGTGAGCTGACTGGTCAAAAATCAGACCTGTGGATTGCCAAATTGGTTCTGCTGAGATTGGGGCTTTGCTGGATCCACAGGCTTCCTGAAAACTGTGTCCGAGAAGCTCTGCATTTTAGAGCTACATTTTATAGTTGAAAGAGAGGCCTAAGGAGGGTGGGAGTCCTTAAGCTCTAAGACCTTAATGCTGTCATTGTTGTGTTCTTTTAGTGTACCTGCAGTTTCCCTACTGCAGTGGGAACCATTGAAACATCTGTTCTCATTCTCTGAGATGGTGTGCCACCCCACTCCACACCACCACCACCTCATCCCTTTCTCTTATTGTAGAGATAATCCCCCTTCCATATGTATCTCAGATATCCAATTAATGAAGAAAGACAAAACTAGGAGATATGATTTAGATGAAGGAGACCATCAGCATGAGGCCATAATGGGGTCCAAAGGCTGTGTGGCCATGTTGCTAATTATAGAAATGGATGAAATCTGCCACAAAAATGTGATTGGAGGCAGAGCAATTCATCACTGTCTCAGGCAGGACTACATAAGTGAGAATGGGGCCATTATTGAGACACGGATACGAGCACAGATTAGAAAGGCTTACTGGATTTGTTCTGGGGCCTTCCGACCACCTATGACTCATGACCATAGGGTCTTAGAGTTTCTCAGTTTCCATAGAGGACCTTCCCAGGGAAGTCCCAGAGGGCAGATTGCTCCTCTCTGCTCTGGCTACTTGTTGTTGCGTGCCATTGAGGACACTTGGATTTGTTTGACCTCATATACAACCGAATGAAACTCTGTAGGGTCGTGCACCATCCTCAAAATTGTTGCTGTGCCTGAGCCACCGATGAAGCCACTGAGTCCATCCACTTCTTCAAGGACTTCCTCTTTTTCATTTCTTCTCCACCTTACAAAATAGGATGTTCTTCTCCAGGGACTGGTCTCTCCTGACAACATGTCCAAAGTATGTAAGATGGTGTCTTGCCATTCTTGCCTCTAAGGAGCACTCTGGCCTTATTTCTTCTGATATAGATTGGTCAGTCCTTCAGCAGTCCATGGTACTGTCAGTAGTCTTCTGTTCTTCTACAGCCTTCCTTATTCAGTGTCTAACTTTCACATGCATATGATGCAATGGAAAATAGCATGGCCTAGGTCATGTGCACCTTAGTCCTCAGAGTAACATCATTGTTCTTCAACACTATAAAGAGGTGTTCTGCAGCAGATTTACCCATTACAATACATCTTTTGATCTCTTGACTGCTGTTTCCATGAACATTGATAGTGGATCTAAGCAAGACAAAATCCTTGACAACTTAAGCCCTTTTCTCTGTTTATCTCTGTTTATTACCTATTGGTCCAGTTGTGGGGATTTTGGTCTTCCTTATATTGAATTGTAACCCATATTGAAGGTTACAATCCTTGATCTTCAGCAAGTGGTTCAATTCCTCCTCACTTTCAGCAAACAAATGTTGTCATATATGTACACAAGCGGGCTCCCAAAAGTTAGTGGAACAAGGAATCAAAAGAGAATAGAATTTTTCAGGAATTTTTTGAAATCCCAGTGTGTGCTTGTGTGAGTGTGTGTGTGTGTGTGTGTGTGAGAGAGAGAGAGAGAGAGAGAGAGAGAGAGAGAGAGAGAGAGAGAGAGAGAAAAGAAGATGTGGGCATAAAGCAAACATCAAGCAACATAAGGGAGAATGCTGTTGGCTGCTGTTGAACTGATTCCTGTGCGCATGCACAGTGACCTGCTGTGTGCACCATAGTGACCCCCTCAGAAGCAGATCATCAAGCCTACCTTTCAACTGAAATTCTGAGAATTAACAATTTTCAGAAGTCTGTGGATAACAGTGAAAACCCAAATTCTATTTGCACAGTCCCCACGTGGATTAAGCTGCCAGTGAATTCCTTCAGACCATTGACCAGGGATGTGAACACTCTTGCCACCAGGCAGAGGGCATTGGAAAGTGGATTACCCCTTAGGCAGCCCATGGTGGGGCTTAGAGACTTGCCTGAGTGTATCCTTGAATCGAGGCTGCCGTTCTGGGCTGCACATTTATGAATCATGCCCCCAATGCCTTGGTTTTTCGGCCCTGGACCAGTCTTGTAAACTGTACTGTTTAACATATCTGAGTTTGCTTTCAGGGACACCTTAAGTCTAGTCCCCTTGAATCCTAGGGCCTGGAGTCCTCCTCCTCATCAGAAAAAATCTCTGTGCAGGTGTGCTGGTATATGAACTCTGAGCCCTCTCCCTAAAACCAAAAAATAAAACCCAAACTCACTGTCATCAAGTCACTGCTGACTCACAGTGACCCTCTGAGTTTCTGAGACTGTAACTGTCTATGGCAGTAGAAAAACCAATCTTTCTCAGAGCTGATGGTAGTTTTGAGCTGCCAACCATGTTTCTCTGGTGGGAAATACCTCAGTCCTTGGCATTACAGGAGAAAGAATTCATGTAGAAGACTAATTGGTGATCCAAATGGGTTTTTATTAAGGAGAGAAGGTGATAGAGAAGAGAAAGAGGGGAGAGAGGGGGGAGGGGGAAAGAAAGGATTGAGAGAGAGAGACCACAGCAAAAGAGGGAGGTGGTCTCCAGGTTTGGCCTTTAGTGCCTTTGGCTGGGAGGCGTGGTCGACATTACTGGTTGACCCCATTGGCTAAATTAAGCCCACCTGGCCTGGTTTGTGCCCACCTAGGTGCACTGCCTCCCTGCCTCAAGTGCCTGAATTTGGAGCCTGCCCAGTAGACACCCTGTTCCCAGCTCTAGCTACCTAACATAAAACTACACCATAACACTACTCCCTCCTAAACAGCATAGCTAAAAATATGAGTTGAGCGGAGAAATTGGTTCTTAAAAGAATGCCTTCGCTTACAACCAATTGTCATTTTAAATTTCACTTGATGATGTAGAGGGAACCAAGAGAGCATTCCATCCCTCAGATTACTTGTAAACTACTGCAGAAACCGCCAGAAAGCCAGCAATTGCCTGCAAGACTGAGGTAAGAATCTCAAGGTTGACTCCCAAAACCATACGCATTGCTATAGAGTTGATTCTGACCCATAGCAACCTTACACAGGACAGGGTAGAACTACCTCTGAGTTTCCAAGTCTGAAACTCTCTATTTTTGTAAATCATTTTATTGGGGGCCCTTACAGCTCTTATAACAATCCATACATCAATTTTGTCAAGCACATTTGTACATATGCTGTAATCATCATTTTCTTTCAATGTGAGCGTATCAGCTCCTTTTATTTCCCTCCTTCCCAACCCTCCCTACCTCATGAACACTTGATAAATTATAAATTATTATTTTTCATATTGTACAGAATCCGCTGTCTCCATTCACCCAAGTTCTTGTTGTTCATGCCCCCCAGTCACCCTCCAGGGGGGCGTGGTTATACAGTGATCATTGCAGTCAGTTCCCCCTTTCACCCCCCACCTTCCCCCTACCCTCGTGGTATTGCTACTCCCATTACTGCTCCTAAGGGGTTTATCTGTCCTGAATTCTGTATGTCCAGAGCTCTTATCTGCACCAGTGTACATGCTTTGGTCTAGTCGGATTTGTAAGGTAGAACTGGAGTCATGATAGTGGGGTGGGGGCTGGGAGAGTCTGTAATTCTTTACAGGAGTAGAAAGCTTCACAGGAGAGTGAATTTGAGGCTGAGATGTTGGGAAAAGTTTGGTCAAGATAAACAGATGTGGAGTGGTGTAGGGAAGGAAAGATTAAAAAAACCTGGTCCAGGATCCTCACAAATTTTAAGTTCATTTAGACTCTCTCTAGGGAGGAAGGAGGAAGAGCTATCAGCAGGCAGGCTGTGTCATGCTTACAGCATCTACCAAAATGCTTCCTGACTCTTCTCAGAAATTCTCCCAGGTGCTACCAGCCTCCTGAGTCTGAGAATGGTTCCTTTATGTTCTTATTAAGCTGAGGAAGGTTGGCACTAAAATATTTGGGAATCCAAGGAGCATGGTGAGGTCATTTCAGGGGGTCTTGAGGAATGACTAGTAGGGAATTCAGCCAAATTAAAGGGCTTAGCAATTTGAATACCAGCTGACTGACCTTGATCAAGCCTCTACCTTTCAGGGTCAATTAAAAAAATAATTTTTTTTTACCAGGTTTCTACTATATGTCCTCACCTGTAATTAGGGGACTTGCATGCCCCCGGAAAATATAAAAACCTGGGTTAGCATCAAATATCTCTCTCTCCACGTAGACCACCAAGCGGGGCTGAGCTGAGTATGCTACTATGAATTGTGTCTGACTCCATTTATTTCAATATTTCTCTTTCTCTCATGCTCTGTAACTTTACTATAATATTTATTATCGCTATACAATTGCGCCCACCGGACTCATAATGATGTGTTAGGGGCTGGCTTCCCCAGACACCTGATGCTTATTCTTCTTCTGTCACCTCTGCCCCCCCCTCCCCCCACCTTTCTTCCCTTCCTCCTCTTCCCACTGTTGGGCACACCATTGCTGTGTGTGTTGCTCGACCTTTTTTGTGCAGGTCTCTGCAGGCAGTTGGGAGAAGAAGGGAAGTGAAAGGGACTGAACATGCCACTATCTGTGGGCAGGACAGGATGTCTGATGCTTTGCTGGCTCTTTGATATGTGAGACCAGCAGCCAAACCTACCCCTTTAAGAGCCTGGAGATGATGACTGAAGGCCTTATGCAAATATTTTTACCTTACTTTTATTGTTCTTCATGTAAAGTGACTGGCTGGGCAATTTGTTTTTAAGACTCCAAGCTCAAACATTCCAAGAAAGTAAGCATTCAAATGTTAAATGCAGGAATTACAAGTACTCCTTGACTGGGATGGGTATGCTCTGCTCCCTGCTGCTGGAGACAATGGATTAATTCTCCCTCAAGCTTGCAACCAATAGCTTGGTTCCTGTGGGCGGAGTTCACACCCTACTGATATGGTTCATATGGAGATCCAGACCGGTCAAAGTTAAGCTGCCATCCTAAATGTAGAATCCGCCCATCTTGTCACAAGTATATGCCCAATCCCTCCTCTTCCTATTGCTTGCAAGGAAGGCTGGAGTCTGGGTGTCCCGGGGACCTTCAAAGACCCGCCAGTCATACAGCTCCACGGGAGGCGCGGGCGCGCATGCTCCGTCGGTTGAGGCGGCGGCAGCGGCGACGGCAGCGGCGACGGCAGCGGCGGGCGGGCGGAGTGCCGTGCCGGGCGGGCGGGAGGAGACGAGCGGGGCGGCCGCGGCTACTGATGGCGCACAGGATCCGGAGCGCGCTGCGCGGGGCGCCGGGCAGGTGAGAGCGGAGGCGCGGGACCCGGATGCGGCGCGGCTGAGGGCGGCCGAGGGCGGGGGTCGCGGCGGGGCCTGGGCCCCGCGCTGGCGGGCGGCGAGTTCCTCGAGGTCCGGGCCGGCGGCTCCGGCGCCCGTGCCGCGCTTCCTGCCGGCTCGAAGGACGTGCGCCGGGCGGCCCGCGGGACGCCTTGCTGAGGCGCGGCCGGACGTCCCCGGCGGGCGGGCGACGCGTTCGTACGCCTCCTGAGGGCGCCTCAGCGGAGAGCGGCGTTGGCGCCATCGCGTCTACGCCGGCGCCCCGGACCCGCCTGCCACTCAGGTGTCTCTTCACGCAGAAGTGTGTTTTAGGAGCGGGAAACCTGTGGTGGGCTTCACGTACGTGTTTTTAAATCCCAGCGCCGCCGAGGAGCCCTGGGGCCTCGCCCCCAACGCCCTGCTTTGCCCAAGGGGGTAAGAATGCGTGCTCCTTGGGGTGGTTGTCCGCGTAGATTCCAAAAGTTTGTCTGGCCAGAGCGCAAGTGCTCGTGAATGGTAGCGATTGGGAAGGCTACACCTCGCTCCGCTGCCGGAAGCCTGGCTGCCGTGCGGGGTCACGTTTATTTCCGAGCTGCTGTGGTGTGGCTGCAAGCTCCGCTGGAGTAGCTCCTAATGTTGGAGCCTGTCGTCGGCGGGTAAAATAGCATCCCGGGGTCCCTTCCTAGAGTGCTTCCTAGCACAAGCACATGGCGACTCGGAATACCTGTCCCAGGTACCTGGGGGCTGAGGCAACCCAGTGAACGTAGGATAATTTACGGGAGGTCCCAAACTTGAAGTGCTTTGCTCTTTAAATAATCTTAAGTGTCACTTTTTCACTGGTTGCAGACTATAAACACCCAGAAAGTATGAAACACTCTCTCCCCGTACCCCACTCCCCAACCTCATTGGTACTTCTTTTTTTTTTTTTTTTAATTTTTTTTTTTTTTCCTCATTGGTACTTCTAAAGGGAGTGACAAGTGCTTTTGTAAACATCATCTTGGGCTGTTACTGTCTGGTGAAGTCATCACAATTAAATTAGATGAGTACTTATTTTGAAGCACTGAATGGCTATTTGGAAATAGGATTCCTAATAAAATCATCTCCAGAGAGTCAGAATTCTCAGCAGTTCATTAATCGTGGGGGGTTTTTTCTTCCAAAAGCTACATTGTAAGGTTTTAGTGGAAAAGCAGAAGTATTTCAGAATACTGTAGCATAGGATAGAATCTTAACCGAGTTTCCCAAGGCAGGTGTGGAGCAAATCTAAACCTTAAGCGAATTTACTTCTCCAAAGCAAAAGTGATACACAAAATCAACAACTCTGCCTTACATGGGGATTTTCTACTGGCAGGGCTGCCATTTAGAAGTGGGGAAAATGGGAGTTTTCATTTATTGTTGCTTTACACCGCTGACCTGTATTTCTTGGAAACTTATCCATAAAAGTTTTAGATCCAGCATGCTATAAATATCAACCAAACCGATTGGGAGGAGCGTGGTGGGCATATGAACCTTGTAGTCTATCCTGTGTTCCTCTTTGTGTTATTCAGACTGTCCTGTAAAAGGTGATACGCCACAGCAGAAGCATTAATAGGCATTATAAAAGACACTGGTTTCTGAAGTCTGATCTTGGCTCAAGCTCTGGATTGGAGTTTAAACAATGTCACTCCATTTCTCTGGCTTTCTGGATATCTTTTTTTAAAACATTAATTAATTCAAACTGAAAATGATACTTAATTAGCCTCCTTTCCTCGGGTCTTGCTCTCTTGGAGTTATTTAAGATAGCTTACTTTTTTCTTGTTTAATCATTTTATTAGGGCTCTTTCAGCTCTTATCCCAATTTATGATTTCTTTCTTCTACCTTCATATAAGGTATTTTAATATAGGCACTTTGCCTTCTCTAGAGTATCCCCAGCTTCCAGAATAGTGCCTGAAACATTTAACCAATGTCGAATGTGAACTGAATGTATATATGAAATCTGTAATAACATCTTCTGATTCCACATATAGCATGTACTGAAAGGCCTCAGATTTGTACAACTGAGGAAATAACCAGGAGACCTAGAGTTAACTTCTTAGATATTCTTACTCAATCTTCATTAACAGCTGCTGGAAGGTACTCTATCCATGAAGAAGTTAATTATTTAGACGCTGTCATTGATTATAAAAGCAAATGTGAATTTCTCAGTCATGCTCATGTATACTAGATTATTAGCATTTTGGCAACAAGGGCCTCAACAAGCGTTCTCAGTTTTGATCTTTTGGTGCATCAAATGACAGTTGATTGCTTCTAGGATGTGGTAATTTGATCAACATCACAATCCTATTGGGAACTTTTCAGATTTGTGCAGGGGGTAGATTTAGTTCACTTTCGTTGTTTCTCTGTCTTTTTCATCTAAAAATTACTCACTGTGTGTGTGTATGTGTGTAACTGTGCATGTGCACGTATGTATCCTTGGAACCACAGGTATCAAGGTGGCTCTGGTTCATAGTGACCCTATATACTAACTACTTCTTTGAGATCTCTTGTAGAGGCCCTGGGCAGCACAAACATGTTCCCACTTAGCTACTAACTAGGCTAAGAATGGAAAGATTGGTGGATCAAAGCAGCCAGAAGTGCCTTGCAGGAAAAGGCCTGGTAGTGTACTTCACAGAGCACAGTGATTGAGAATCATATGGATCAGAGTTACAAAGCTCACTGAATCAGAATCCACTTGATTGCAGCTGCTTGTGGTGGTGTGACCCACAGGGGCAGTTCTACCCTGCCCAGTAGGGTCATTACGCGTCAGAATTGACTCGGTGGCACTAAGTTCTGTTTGTTTTTGATTCAGTGGAAGATGTAAAGAGGCTTTCTACTTCTGTTAACAGTTACAATCTCAGAAATTCACAGGGGCAGGAGTTCTGCCCTTACAGGGTCCATGTGAGTCAGCATGAACTCAATGGCTGTAAGTTTATATTAATTTAAATCAGGGTTTTGATCTGATTCAATCATGTCTGAAGAAGCAAAATCAGAAGAGTCTCAACATTTTAAAATTTGGATGAAGCAGAAGGAAAACCGGAACGGGAAACCTTGTAGATTTTATCCCTGGATTAGAGGATTTGGAAGAGGGTTAGGGAGTCCTTTTAGGAACCTAATTCGGGAGATTGGATTGTTACCAGGTGGGTGGATAATACACTTTCTAAATGGTGCATTTGCTGCCATCTTTGAGCAGGGCAGCGCTGTTTCTGATTGCAGGCTAAGAGATGTGGTGGCTAGGCGTTGCTTGGGCTGCCCTTATTTTCTAAGAGGAAGATTAACTTTCCAACAGAGCATAGACTAATTCTTTCCAGTCTGTTTCAGTTTTGCTTCCTTGGTTATAACTGAACTGTGAAGACGGTTTCAAATCCCTGATTAAAAGTGTTATTTTTTAAAATTTTATTATTTTAAAAGTGTTATCTTAAAAAGTAATTAATTACTGTTTTCATTTTATGATACATATGTATTTGTAAACAGGAAGGAGTTTTCCAGTCAGTCAGCCACTTTCTCTTTGTCACCACTGTTAGGTTAATTGATCCATTTTTATGGATAAGAGTTAAGTAATAAATTAGGCATTTGATGTTAGTGTACCTTTGTTTGGAAATATGATCAGCTTTGTCTTTCTTTTGGCCTGACTTTAAAAATAGAATGACTGTTGTTTAATGAATTTGTATATATATGTAATTAAGGAAAATGAGTAATGTATGACATGATGTAGTTACATGTTCTTGTAAGTTGTGTTGCTCATATGTATAGAATTTTCATATAAGAACGGTCTAACCCAGTGGTTCTCAACCTGTGAGTCACCACCCCTTTCAGTGTTTAACAACACTTTGACAGGTGTTGTCTAAGACCATTGGAAAATACATGCTTCTGATCTGGTGAGAAAAGAGCTATCTCAAGCATCACATTGATGTTGGCCTTTTGTGCATACTTTTGCAAAATGTAGCAATTTATTTTACTTTTGGCACCCATGATATACCATACTTCAAGACAAAAATTCATTTATTTGTCATTAGAAAAAATATTTAGCAATATATAATTACATATTTTTGTGATTAATCACTATGCTTTAATTATGTTCAATTAGTCACAATGAAAATATATTCTGAATATCAGCTATGTACCTTATGATTCATCAAAGTATCAAAATTACAGTTATGAAGTAGCCACGAAAATAATTTTGTGTTTGGGGGGCACCACAACACGAGGAACTGTATTAAAGGGGGGTTGCGGCATTAGGAAGGTTGAGAACCACAGGTGTAACCAAAAAAGCCAATTCCACCACCACTGAGTCAATTCTGACCCATAGTCATCCTATGTAGGGTTTCCAAACTGTAAATCTTTTTTGTGGAGTGGCTGGTGGGTTTGAATTGCTGACCTTGTGCTTTCACCAGCCCAATATTTAACCACAGTGTCATGGGGAATCCTTAAGAAAATTCTCAAAGTCCTTACACCCACTCAACACATGTGATTTGTTTGGATGGTGTATTGACAGGTTACTAAACTTGATCTTTAAGTTCAATTGACTATTTGTATCTCAAGGTTTTGCATCATTGTTACATCCAACTCCTGATGGAAAATGTTTCGTGGGGGATAGCAACTGAGTGATGAGTGCTCAAGCAATCCTTCAGAGACGGAGGGAGCATAAAGTATTCCTTATATAGCATGTATAGTGGTTTAGGTGTTACCGTTACTCTGGAGGTGATTTAAAGTACACAGGACATGTGCATGGGTCGCATGCAAACAATATATCATTTTATGTAAGAGACTTATACATTCAGATTTTGGTACCTGCTGGGAGTCCTGGTCCCCCTCTCCGTGTATATGGAGGGAAGACTATTTTAGGAGTAGAAGAAGGTAAACATAAATTTACTTTTTTGTAAATGAGCCAATAGATAGACTATAGATAACACCCCTCTCACTTGAAAAAGGAGGTTAAAAAACCTGAGTAGAGCAAGTGTTTATATTATTTAGCTTTGTTTTCCATATTCCCGTGTGAGAAAGAAATGTGAGCATTAATACTACATCTTTTATTAAGTTGTACTCTAACTTGTGCCAAGTATGCTCAGAATTCCACGATTTTATGGTCAATAGTTTCATATATCTGAAGGTTGGATTCAGTAGTAAACATAAGATGCACACACACATGCACACGGCTTTTTACTGGTTTGGAAACCTGGGTAGGTATGTAACTTGTTTCAGGCAAGTTTCTGGTGTGTTGATATTAAAGTCACCATGACAGGCTATCCAATCCCACAAATTGTGGATTTGTGATTGTTTCACTGCCAAAGGGTTAAGCGACTCTATAGCTGTATAGTCTGGCCTTTGGAAGGAGAAAGATTTAAAGAGAAAGCTCACAAGGGCAACACAATGGTGCTTTCTAATCAAAACCCAAAGGGAGCCCTGGTGTTGCAGTAGTTACTTGTAGGGCTGTGACTCCACAAGGTCTGAAGTTGGAAAGCTGACTCTACTCCTGTAAACAGTTACAGTCTCAGAAAGGAACGGGGCAGTTCAACCCTGTCCTATAATGTCATTATGAGTCAGCATTGAATCGATGGTAGTGAGTTGTTGAAGTGAAACCAGAAAATTTAACGGTTGACCACCTAGGCATTAGTGTCAGTCTTCAGACCAAGACATTGCCATTTTCATTACTTAGCAGCAACTTGGTAATTTTACCCATCCGTTTCAATGATGATTGAGGAAGACAGAATGATCATAAAATGGAATGCTGTGAACTAGAAGCCATCGAGCCAGTTGAGCCTGCTTCCACAATCTAGTTACCAGCTGTCTCTCATATTTAGCATGCCTTAAATATATTTAAAACAGTCGCTGATTCCAACTAATGTCATGAAAAAATAGTTGGCTGTTAATTAAAAGGTTGGACGTTCGAATCTACCCATTGATAACCTTGGAAGAAAGACTTGTTTTCAATCTGATTATGAAAAACTAGATGTAGAAAACCCTGATGATTGTCAACTGGTTTAAACTCAATATTTTTTAAAAAATGCATTGTATAAAACTAGAATGAATTTTGCCCAAAATGGTAAAGAAATTGGGTAAAAGATGGTTGTTGTTAGATACCATTCAGTTTGTTCCTACTATAAGTGACCCTGTGTACAAAAGAAGAAAGCAATAACCAACCCAGCACCATGTCTGTTGTTGTATTCTCCTCTTGTTGGAACTATTGTGTCAGTCCACCTTGTTGAGCCTTCTTTTTCTCAGCCCTCTACTTTACCAAGCATCATGATGTCTTTCTCGAGGGACTGCTGTGTCTTGGTGACATATCCAAAGTAAATGAGACAAGAGTGGTGCTACCCTCCCAAATGTATGTTTGAAGAAGTACAAGCTGAATGCTTTGTTTGTTTCTTGCAGTTTGTGGCATAGTCAGTATTCTTCACCAACACCATAATTCATAGAATCAACTTTCCAGTCTTTGTCCAGCTTTCGTAAGCATGTGAGGTGAATGAAAATAGTGTGACTTGGGTCAGGCACACTCAAGGTGACATCTTTACTGTTTTACACTTTAAAGAGGTACTTTGTAGCAGATTTCCCCAGTGAAAATGGGTCTTCTGCTTAGCATTGGTTAGTCTGCATATTGAAAGAACTGAAATCTACTTTGTTATACTTTTCAATTCTTACAAAATTTTTCTAAAGATTATCAGGGAATGGGTCTCTTAAATGATAAAAGTTTTTTATCTTCCAAAGGTTAAAGCTACAAAAAATACATTAGAACTAATAAAGGAATTAATTAGTAAAATCACAGCATACAATGTCAATGTATTAAAATGTTATTTCTTTAAACTAGCATTTCAATTAGATAATAAAATCATAAATGTAGTTCAATTACTTAAATGTATACCATCCAAGCCCTGAGAACTATTAAACTCCTGAAAGAATACATAGTAAACAATTAATTATGAATATAGTAACTATATTTAGATTCATTATAACTCAAATAAAAATTACTCTGGCTTTTGTGTAGAAATTGACAAGTGGGCTTAAACTCTTTATGAGGATACAAAGAATCTAGCTTAGCCTAAAACAGTTTTTTAGAAGAACAAGGTTGGAGGCCTTATACAACCTTATTTTATACTTATCATAAAACTACATTAATCATGCACTAGTATAATCCTTAAAGATATACACTGACCCTTAAAAAAACAGGGCACTTATGATTTTATACATATATATGAATAAATTTATATAGTGAAAAGGAACACGACAGCAAATTATTGCCTATAACAGTACAGAGAGCTCAGTCTGACTCAATGTAGTGGGTCAGTTAATATACTGAAGGTCTTTCAAACTCACCTAACCACTAGCCCCAGGCTAAGGCTGCAGATAGTAGGAAGATGAGGTGCTGAGGTGTATTGGAGGCCATTAGTGCAGTGTGTTGAAGCCAGGTCACAAAGGAGCCTCACATGGTAGTGATTCAAAGTGACTGGTTGCAGGTGTGGCATCTGTAATGATGGCAAAAAAAGGCGGAATTAGCCTGTAGGCAGCAGACATGGCAAGGTGGAGTGGGGCCATAGTGTGGAACTGCATAGCACAGCAGTGTGGTGCACTCTGGCTTGACAAGGTGTTATGGAGTGCTCCTCAGCCCACAGGCAGCACAGAATGCATGATGAGGCGGGGCAGCTGGATTAAACAGAGAACTGTGCTGACCACCATGGAGGGAGAGAGTGGCAGGCCTCCAGAGAGCCATGTATCTCCGTCTCACCTCCAAAGAAGGTCATTAGACAGTGACCGTCTTGAATGTCTAAACGCCACCCATATCTTCTTACAGGTACCAGGTCGGCACAAAAAAACAAATTCTGGTTTTGCCACTAGAATTTAAGCAGCTGCTCAAAAGGTCAGTGAAGGAAAGGATAGTCTTTGCAAAGCATACGGTGTTCTAACAACTGGACGTTTGGTGCGGTCAGAATTTCAGGCTTTTTCTCCCACATACATAATAACCATTTCAGTTCATCATATACCTCAATAGTAAAATCTGAAAGTTTTTAATATTTAGTGAAAAATCCCTGCGACCCTGTAACCAGGCAAAAATTTCCTACTTCCAAAAAAGCATAAGTCATAAAAGAAAAATAAATAGGACGTCATCAAAATGAAAAGCTTCGGCTTTTAAGAAGGTATCTATTAGGACCATAATGGATAGGTATATAATGTGATTTTTTTTGAGTACTGTTTTCATTTCATATTTTTCCCTCTTCCAGTGTTTTCCTGAGATAATTTAATTTGTAGCATATGCCACACCGGTCTTCAACATCGAGTCTTAATTTTTTAATGCTGGTCGAATCTTCGATCATCATTGTATGTTTGTCATGCAATCTATTGTGTTCCAGAAAGTTTTATTTAAAGATTAATCTTTGAAGCATTTTAAAAAAGTAGTCTTAATAAAATTTGGGTTCCCTTTGTAATTGTGTTTGCTACAGTGGTATTGTCTGATAAAATATATTTTCTTAGACTGTGACTCATGACAGTACTAGAAAACCCATTTTTCTGGGCTCTGGAGCGCCGGTTGGGGGCCTTGGGTTGTGGATTGCAGCCTAATGGTCACCCAGGATGCCTTTCATTGTTCTTTAACAATTCGTGACCAACCCAGGGGAGTAGGAGTAGTTTGGTTGGTGGGCTCAGAATAGGGTAGACGCGTTTGCATCATAAGGGTCCTTGCTTTGCAAAACTCAGAAGAGGCCATGTGCAGCAGATGCACCCATTACCACCTTAGTTTGAGTCCAATAAGACCTACCAATCACTTCTGAAAGATGGAATTGTAAGTTCATAGATTTCTCTTTTCCTCAGCCACTGGATTTGTCAACCTGTATTATGGCGGTAGTAATACTGTCGTAATTTTCCAATTGAACTTGGTAGGTTTAATATTTCTTGTTCAAAAATGTGAGTATATTTCAGTATTAGAGCATGAATTTTCATAGGAAGTTAAAGAAAAGTTTGGAAATTCTCTGACAGCAAACTGACAGTTCACAATTTCTATGAAATAAAAACAAAGTAAACCTACACATCCAAATGCCTTTGTCATCCAGGCACTAAAGGCTATTACTCATCTTGTCCAAGTAGCATTGCTTTTAAAAATATATATATGAAATAGTACAAAAAATCAAAACAAGGAAAAAATCACATGTGCATATATACAATTAATATATATGCATATCGTTTGATTTTATTTCCATGTGTTTTCATACTTTCCGTTTGTATTTTCCCGAGATAATTGAATGTGTAGCATATGTCATACCAGTCTTCAATAAGTAAAGTTTTACTTTTTTTTTATGCTTGTCTAATCATCATGCATTATTGTATGTTTGTAATCTTCTTTATTGAGTTACACAAAGTTTTTATTTAGAAAGATCACTTCGAAAGATAAATGGAAAGAGTCCCCGATAAAAGTATTAAAAATGAAAAAAGAAAATCAAAGTGAACATAGTAACAATAAAGTTTTTTTTTTCATTTTTAATTGTGTATGTCTTAGTGCTATTCCGTGATGGAATTTTTTTCAGACTGTGTCTGTTGATGGAAGTAGAAAGCCCATCCATGTGTATAGTCATTAGTGTTGATGAGAAAAGGTATTTATGATGAAGAAGTTGGTCTTGTAAAATTATATTATATTATCTGTCAGGGGAAGCCAGCCCCTAACACATCTCTACGGGTCCGGGACGTGCAATTGTACAGCGATAATAATTCAAGATCATAGTAAAGTTATAGAGAGCATGAGAGATAGAAGTATTGAAATGGAATCAGACACAATTCATGGTAGCATGCTCACCTCAGCCCCGCTTGGTGGGCAAGAGCTTTAATGTTAGCCCAGGCTTCAATCTTCTCTGGGGACATGCAAGCCCCCTAATTACAGGTGAGGGCATTCATCACAGGAAGGTAATACAGTAATGACAGGTGGTAGTTTAGGGAAATACACACAATAGGAAGAGGAGGGATTCGGGGTATATATGTGACAAGATGGGCAGATCATAGATTTAGTGGCAGCTTAACCTTGTTCATCCTTGGATGGGTTTGACCTCTCTGGTGTCTCCTACAAGGAAACAGAAAACTACTATCTTTATCAGAAGGGAGTGGACCCTACTTGTTGTGAGATAAACAGTGGTGTCTGCTTTAGATGGCTGATAGCTCTTAGGAAGAATGACCCCTCATCTACTCCTGATGACCTCCAAGTGTATATTCACAAGCAGCAAAGTTTGGTATATATTTGGGTGAGTCAGCTTTGGAGAAATCCTTCTGTTTCCCACAATCTCCAACTTTCTTTCTACCAGGTCTTATTTTTCAACAACTCTTCCTTTTAGTTTCTAAGTTTTTAATTTTTAAAATTAAATAATTTTATTGTGTGCTTGTCCAACTCTTATCACAATCCACAGATACATCTAGAGTGTCATGCACTTTTATACATTTGTTTCTCTCATCAGTCTCAAAACATTTTTTCTCTACTTGAATCACTGGTATTCGCGCCTCATTTTTCCTCCCTCCCCCCTCCCCCATGGACCCTTGTTAATTTATAAAAATTATTATTATGTCATATCTTACACTCTCCAACGTGTCTCTTCACCCACTTCTCCGCTGTCCGCCCCCCAGGCAGGAGGTTATTTGTAGATCCTTGTAATCTGTTCCCTCTTTCTCCCTCACCTTCTCTACCCTCGTGGTATCGCCACACTCACCACTGGTCCTGAGGGGTTCATCTGTCCTCGATTTCCTGTGTTGCCTGTTCCTATCTGTACCAGTGTACATCCTCTGGTCCAGCTGGATTTGTAAGGTAGAATTGGGATCATGATAGTGGTGGGGAGGAAGCATTCAATAACTAGAGGAAAGTTGTATGTTTCATCATACATGTCCAATTTCCCACAGATGGGTTCTGGGTCCCCACTTGATTTTTTTGGTTTTTGATACCTGATCCCTTCAATGCCTCGTGCTCTCACAGGCTGGTGCGCTTCTTCCATGTGTACTTTGTTGTTTCTCAGATGTCCACTTGTTCATTCTTACACAAACTTTTTGGTATAAATCGTTTAAACTTGCACTTTAGCCGCATATCATACCATCACTACCGCCATCCTATCGTACTCAGAATAGGAAGACAATTCTAGAGCTTTCTCACAGGGACCCTCAACCCCACCCCCACTTCCTTGCCAGCACTGCCAGGAGGTTCCTGTGGAGCGCACTAGGACAGGACGCCCCTCAAGTGAGATGGGTGCTCTGTGCACGGCGTGGTCGGTCCGGTTGCACTACCAATCACGAGGTCAGCCCGTTGGAAACCACCCATCAACACCCTTGTCGTTGCGCCCACTCAGAAACCTACAGGGGCGGTTGGTTTGTTGGTTGGTTGGTCCTCCCCCTCCTCTGCTTCCTACCCATACGCAGGTCCGGTCAGGAGGTGGTGATAACTGGGCACCAACCTGGTCTGTCTTTTCCCTGTTCCTGCAGGGATCCGCCAGAAGTGCGGTGGATGGCACTTGGCTGTGGGCTAGAGCGTCCGTAAGCGGGACAGCGGAGGCGCGTGCACGGAGGGTAGCAGCAGCCATTGTGGTGGCGATTCCTGTCCGGGACAAGCAGCGGTGATGGCAGCGGCGGCGGCAGCATCTGTGGTGAGTGTTCTGGGTCAGGCGGCGGCGGTAGATGATGGCGGTGTTTGACCTGGTCGAAGTTAGGCGACTGTCCTGCCAAGGACGCGCCATTGCCGGCTAGTGATGCACACTCGTCCCGCCACTGCCACCCAGTGTTCAGTTTCACTTTCTCTCCTGAGCTCTGTTGCCAACGCGATGGGACAAGAGGGCCCTGTGTCGCTGGGCAGAGTTTCAGGATGCCGGCAGCTTTGCCTCAGTCCTCCAGTTGGTGACTGAGCACCGCGGTGGCCCGAGGTTGTACCTGCTGCCTTACGGGTTGGTGGGCTTCACTGCCGGTCTTCATCAGGCTTGGTGGACCAGCACAGGGCGCTCTCCCGCTGCTACCTCGCGGACCAGAGCGGTCCCCAAGGAGGCGTCATGAAAAAATAGAAGTTGGCATGTTGGGAGCATTGTTCTGCGCGAACTCCTCTGGTCCTGGTGTCACCTCTACCTCTCCGGGCCTGGGCGGAGTCCCGACTGCCTGAAGCGGTGCTTGAATTTTTCCAAGAACCCACTTGGGGCCTGGGAACAGCCCTGGTGGCTCTCATATGGTCAGAAATTTGGTGTTTACTACCTGGGTCTGAACACGGCCGCATCTCGTTGACGCCCGCCCAGCTCTATTGCAGGTGGTACTTGAGAGTGTTTCTCAAGTCCCAACTTTGGGTCCTGGGACCTGCCTTGGTGGCTCGTGGTCACCCGGCGAGTGGCAGTTTGCTCCTAGGCAACTCCTTGAGTGTGTCGCTCCTCAGGTGTGGCCTGAGATAAATGATTCCACATAGGTCGCCAGCCCCACCGATATGTGGGACCTCCAGTGTGCAGCGCCTGCGTGGTGGGTGAGGGCACACCACTCTCCCCTCCTTTATTTCTGGGATGTTGGCCAGAGTGTCCCCGGACCTCTGGGAGTGAGTGCTATGGGGTCGCCTGGCTTGCCTTTGGCTGAAACCTGGTTCCTGTCGTGGAATTTCTTTTGCTGAAATTGGTCATTTTGGGCCATCGTATGGATGCTACACGCTCATCTTCAGTGACGGTCGTTGAAGATGTTGGTTTGATGTTCTGGATGTGCGTTGGTTCCCTGGGTCGCTCTTTGTTTACCGATGGCCCCTTGGTGCGATCCCTTTGATTCCCGTGTGAGTCACCTGCTTTGATACCTGTGCGCTGGTTTTTACGAGTCCAGTTGTGTTCGGTCCTTTGGTGCCTCCTCCAGCCTCCAGTGCCAGGAGGGGGCGGGACCCACAGAGGTTGGGGTGTTGGGTCTTCTGTGCTCCCTGTGTTCTCTCCCCACTGCAGGCATCCCTGGCAGCTGTGCCACGCTTAGCGGAGCGCCTTCCAAGCTCCTTGGACTGTGTCTCTGGTGTCAGGCACTCTACATGTCCTTTTGGCAGCCATTCTTCCTTAGCCCTGGGTGGGTCAGGTGAGGCAGAAACCTGTTCGCTTTCCTTCCTGACCTCACCCAGCACCTGACGGATTTTTTCCCCCTCTTTTGCTCTCCTTGGTTGACTTTACTTGAACACCCCATCGAGGTGCCATCAGCGTATGGGATTTCTCCTCTGGCTCTGTCCGTGGGGCCCTAGACTCTTCCCGCCATCCGCTTTTTGGTTTCGAGGGGAGGGCAGTGTTGCAGAATTCGGTTCTGGCTCTCAGGAGCACCCTTCTTGGTTCACGGCGTGCGTCCCGGGTGTGTGTGCGTCTGTGATCCCAATCTACCATCCGCGCTCGTTTTCTTGGCACTGGGTCTTTCACGTGGTGGGGATGGTCTGCCCCTCCTGCCACATGTGCACCTGCTCAGGTATGCATGGGGTTGTGGCTGTATTGTCCCTTTGCCTTTTCCCCTGGAGCTCACCAGGTTGTCCCCTCAGGTGCCAGATGCCTAGCCATGTTGTCGCTCGTTTTAGTTGTGCTTGTGTTTGTCTTTGCGTTTAGGGTTGTGTTCTGGGTTACTGTTTTGAGTTAAGGGTTGTGGTTGTTAGTTTTGGGGTTGGGGTTTGTGGTTTCGGTTGTGCTTGTCTTTGTCTTTAGTTTTAGGGTTGTGTTGTGTGAAACTGTTAGGGTTGTTAGGTTTGTGGTTTTTTGTTTCGGTTGTTTTTGGTTGTGCTTTTGTTTGTCCTTATGTTTAGAGTTGTGCTTAAGGTTCCTGTTGTGTTAGGGGTTTGGTTTTGTTAGGTTTGTGGTTTTCGTAGTTTTGGTTGTAATTTGATTGTGCTTGTGTTTGGCTTTATATTTAGTGTGTTGTGGGTTACTGTTGAAGATTAGGGGTTGGTGCTGTTAGATTTGTGCTTGGGGTTTGTGGTTTTAATTGTGCTTCTGTTAGTCTTTAGGTTTGGGGTTGTCTTTTGGGTTACTGTTGTGGGATATGGGTTGAGGTTGTTAGGTTTGGGTTTAGGGTTTATGTTTAGTGTTATGGTGATGTGGGTTATGGAATGGGGTTGTTAGTGTTTTAGGTTTGGGTTTAGCATTTAGATTTAGTGTGGTTATGGTCAGGTGGGTTATGAGATGGTGTTGTTAGGTTCTGGGTAAAGGGGGTTTGGGGTTGAGGGAGTTTCGGGTTATGGGTTTTGGTGTCGGGTGTTAGGTTATAGGGTTCGACTGATGGGGTTAGGGTTAGGCTTGGGGTTGGGTTTAGGGTTTAGTGTTTAGGGGTTAGGGTTTAGGGTTGGTTGTGGTAGGATTTAGGGTTGGGGTTGGGTTGAGGGGTCAGGAGTTAGGGTTGGGGTTGGGTTTAGGGTTTAGTGTTTAGGGGTTAGGGTTTAGGGTTGGTTGTGGTAGGATTTAGGGTTGGGGTTGGGTTGAGGGGTCAGGAGTTAGGGTTGGGGTTGGGTTTAGGGTTTATGGTTTGGGTTTAGGGG